>NC_140579.1:580362057-580414557 GCF_964204655.1 Triturus cristatus | reverse complement strand
TTGTGAACCTCATGCCACTGTGTGACAGGATTGGTAACTCTTTCAAGAAGCATTGGCAAAGGCAGTAGCTCTGACCTTGGCAAGCGTGTCATGATTATTACATTTTTGTTTGCTGCAAACATATGCATAAATGTCATTAATATAAGATTAGGGTTGTGGCCTAGCAGCCCAGGCACACCAACTCTGCACAAGTGTACTCCTTTTCAGGTGGATGTGTAGATGTGATCAGATAATATGCAGTTACTCGGAATGCATTGCAGACAATGGATGGAATGAGGGGATCTATTGGCCCAGGCTGTGTACTGTGGTAGGCGAAAGCAAAATATGAATGACACAAATCAACGGATTAAAAGGGCTGACAGAAAACCCTTTGTGTATGTATACATTGATATATTCTATGGAAACCATGAGGCTTGAGAGGCAACTTAACCTGTCTCTAGGCCAGACTAAAAAGGTGAACATAAATAACTCTGTGCAGCAGTCCTTCCATCACTTTTTTTCTCTTATCAGACTGGGGTGAATTTAAGCTTACTTTGCACTCCCAATTTCCAGCAGCCCTGCGTTTGTCCATTTTCTTTACCACTACTGAATCACTCCTCCCTGCATTGTTGTTCACCCTCCATTTTGTGGACTGTTCATATTACCTAATTACCTTTCTTTCACATTCATTCTTTGTTTGCATAGGTACTCGTGGCTACTGTTTCGCTCCTTAGTTATTCCATCAGCTCATATCTTACTTGGCATTGAGTGCACCAAAAGGCCTTTGTAAGAATGTTCTTTAGAATGCTTTGATATGCTGTTATCATTAGTCATGGATTGGCTGGCCACTAACATCAGTTGCAGTCTTTTGAAATAGAAAAACATGTGCCATTAGTATTGTTCCTTCACTCCAGTTTGTAAAGGAGCTTATAACAAAACCTTTTTTTTTTTTTTGATGACGATTAAAAAAAATGTGTTCAATAGGCCAGCAATGTCATGGAAGATCAGGACCTTCTGGAGATTGGAATCACTGACCCTCAGCATCGACGTAAATTACTGCAGGCGGCCCGTGCTTTGCCTAAGGTGATACTTGTATTTCTTTCTTTTGCCACAAATCGAAAGTAAAATGAGGTTAGGTACATTTTACACCTTTTCAAGACCATTGACCTAGAAATAAGGCAGTACTGCCCAAATTTACAAAGAGAAATCAAAACTATGTCTTGGTTTAATAGCTGGGAATTAGCTGGGTGCAGTTACGTTTGGGGGATGGAGGTGAAGGGAGAGTTTTGAATTGGTTGGCTCAGATGTATTTGCTAGGTGATGTGTGGCTGTGTTGACTGGGGCAAAGTTTGTTGTTTCTGGAATATCAGGGTTGGTATTGATTCCACATATTTAGTGGGAAGGGATTATCTGGGACTAATTGTAGTTGGGTGGTGTGCATTGCTTGTGCAATGCTTGCACCTTAGTCATAATGGTTAAACCAAGGTTGGTATTTTGACACTGGGGAGAACTGTAATCACCTAGAGTCTGCTTTTGTTGGCAGCAGCAGGAGGGGCTCTGGCGGATTGTTTGCAATTTATCTCATTTACCAGTCCTTATATGATTTATTACTATGTGACATGGTATGATGTGGTGAGGTGGGAATTATTAGGTTTGATTAGTTAGGCCTGGTGTGTTGAATAGATAGGCCCTTCATTTAGTGCATTTGGTGAGGCTGAAGTATTAAGGAAGGGTAATTTTTGGATGGGCCAATTTGTGAGATGGACATAGATTCTGCACGGCCGGCTTTTATGCAGCCTTAGTTCATGGGTATGATGTGGCAGACTATCATTGGCAGGGTCTATTTTTGTAGGGCCAAGTGGAAAATATTGTCATTTGAGGGTACAGTGAGGCTAGATTTATTGAGGGTTTTATTTAGTGGCCTGGACTTGTGGAATGAGAATATCATCTCCCATACTTCTTTAGTGTAAGAGGTGTGCTCACTGGGTCTTGATTTGTTGTTTGCAGGGGTGATGGACATGCCTGGTTTTCATCTGGCTGCAAGAAATTACTGAGTGTTTTGAATACTGGTATTGATTGTGTCTATTGAAGTGGGAACGATTAATGAGAGTAGATCGACTGGATCCGGTTTGTTGTGGCAGGGAAAAAGAAGTCCCGCTTAATGACATTGAAGAACAAAATGGGGTAGTTGATTTTCTGTGCACAGATTGGATTTGGAAGGGTCATGTTTGGGCCATGGTTTATACGTTAGTCTTTATTGGACCATCAGTAGTTCTTGGGTATTAGACAAGCTGCTTTGGTGCATATATGATTAGACAGTGGGAAGAGATTAACATATATGCATGAAATCCAGTAGCCTTTGAGCTTTGTTAAGAGATGTGATGGTTTCTGTTCTTATTCAGGTCAGACCCTTGGGCAGTGGTGGGAATTTCCAGCCCTCTGTCTCTTCCTGGCTCGAGTCCCTTGGATTGCAGCATTATATTCACTCCTTCCTGTCCAGTGGCTATAGCTCCATAGACATGGTGAAGAATCTCTGGGAACTGGAAACTGTGAACGTGAGTGATGCCAAGTTTGGCAGAACATCTGGGTTGGTCTTACAACAGTATAATTATAACAGAGTTACTCCTGAAGACCATTATTTCTACAGGCCATATCATTCAAGGCATGTGTGGTTGTTATTGTAAGATCATCATCCATGCAGCACACTTATTTCTTTGGGTAGTGTGGGTTTTTGGGATAGAGTTGCAGCTGGGCAATTGTTCACCAAGCATTGGGTTACATGAGAAGTATGTGTTCTTATGTACAAATGAAGCACGTATATAAATTATTCATATTTAATGTAGTGGGGTACTAACCACGAGTCTACATAGTAATTAAGATTTTTTTTTTCCAGGAATTTTGTTTTGCAAGAGTTAGCATATTTCAAACAAAGCTGTTAACGCCAAAGGATAATGAGCATTTGAAGACCGTGATAAAGAAGAGTACATTCGAGTTTGTATTAAATCATTGTACATTAGTCCCGGACCCTGTTGGTATTTTATAGTATTTGTCTGAAAGCGTTAATTCTAACATTAGACTTGCAGTGCCGAAGATTGGGTTGTAATATTGGTCTTTCAGGATATAGCCACTAATTGACAGAACTTGCTCGCATAGAAAATTGATTTCTTAACTCTGCAAGTTGCTTAACAGATATGGTGTGTATTGTCTTCCTGCAGGTGTTAAAGGTAAATTTGCTTGGGCACAGAAAACGAATCATGGCATCCCTTGCAGATCGACCCCTTGAAGAGCCACCACCACAGAAGCCACCACGATTCTCTCAGCTTAAAGTAAGCATCCACCATGTAGGATAAATAGTCAAAATTAGTCCTGTTATGAGAATCATCTCTGTCAATATATTAGGGTACCAGCCTATGCACCTAGGAGGCTTCGGTCTATAAACATATGCATGGGGCCACAGATACATGACGTGCACTCCTATTTTCATGGATTCTTCCACCTGCAGATTCCTCGCCTTCTGAATATTCCAAAAAAGTTTAATCATAGCTCTTCTGTCAATTGGTGGTTGTGGCTCCATCTCAGTGGAAGTGAGATTTCACTGGAGCCACTTAACGACACATTGACAACCATTTGCTTTTTCCATGCCCTTTGATGGTGATCCAGAGCTGCTAGGTGATTTCTTCATTTTGTCTCTACTATTGCTTCTCAAAATGCATAGAACAGTGCTTGGGATGTCACCCCTAAAAGGAAAGGCTTCAATCACTGGCAGTCCTGCAATGGACAGATGTTCATAGTCGACCCCCTCGAAGTCTGTATGTGGTGCCTGGGGCTGAAGCATGACTCAAAAGTTGTGAGAGAAATGAGGCCTCATGCATGCCAATGCTGTTAAAGAGCAGAAGCCCAAACTTAATAACCCACACATGCAATAAGCATCGGGCCCGATGCCATTCGTGATGGAGGTCAGACTAGAAGTCTAATTCCTTAGATTCCTCAAACGAGAAGAGTAGGAAATGCAAGAAGAGGTTGACAGTGGACAACAGCACCCCTCAAGGTCCGGATGTAGGTCTCCCAGTGCTTCCTGACATCACCCTTCCTGAGGAGCTCTTTTTCAGTGCCACCTACTCTGGCACCTACAAGCTCCTCCTTTGATTCCAGAGTCACTGCCTGCCCTTTTGCCGTTCTTGGTGCCCAGTGCTGATTTACTTTTCCTGGTTATTGCAGCCGACCATGCACATTTTCTCCAAGCCATGATGGAATTTTTCAGGGCAGCAGCAATTCCCTCTTGTGTGCTTGCTGGACCCATGGGGCTGCTTGGGATTTAATTTGGATTCCCCCTAGCAGGTTTGTCGTCTGTGCCACTCCATCCCAGATGCCTGTCATGGTCCAAGATCCTCACCAGTGACTCTTCTGCTAGTGTTACTACAAATACAGACACCATTGTTCCAACTGGTGCTAGTGCCTCTACAGGTACAACTATAGAAAGCCCAGGCATTTCTCATGTGGTCTAGGAGAGAGGCTAGCAGAGGAGGGCAGATATAGAGAGGATTCACAACCTGGGCCTCTACAGCAAAGCAGTGAGCCGGCCATTTGCTGCAGTTTCATCTACAAATTTCCTGGCATTGCAAAGTGATAGTGAGCTGGGCACTCCCACAACCCAACTCCCACCCTCTCCAGACGTAGATGCAATGTCTTTTAAGTTAATCTCCACTGGAAGTAACTTCTTTCCATGCTGTCATAAGGAGGGCAGTGGAAGTATTGGAATTGCCCCTACCAGCAGTGAAGGCCAGGTCCAGCATACTGAATGAGGTCTTGCAGCCCACTTTGATGCTGTCTGAACTGTTGCTTCTGTTTAAGGCTTTGTTTAACTCTTTAAAATGAGCATAAAACATATGCACGCCTGCTCCAGCCATGAATTGATTCATTGCCAATTTTATAAAGGCTAGCTTAGTCGGTTCCTGCCAGCACATTCCTCACTACAATGCTCGGTGGTCCAGAACTTATTGTATCCCAAGTAGAACTCTGGTGCATTCCCTATGGCACCCCTGGACAGGGAATACAAAAACTGAAGCCAGTCAGAAAAAGGGTGTTCTTTGCTGGCGGCTTGGCATTGAGGTCTATGAACACCACATGCATGCTCTCCAGGTATTCTCATGCTTTGTGAGATATGGCACACAGGTGCAGAGTTTACTAGACCACCTGAAAGACCATTTTGCTAAGGTGCTGAGGACTAGACAGAAACGACTGAAGGCAGAGTATCCTCCTTGACGTCAAAGGGATTATGAAAAATCAAAGTGTCACGCTAAGAACAAATGTGGCCAATGAGCCTTGCCCAGTTTGAAGGAGGGTGGTAATGATGTGTTATTTTGCCAGTGGTGCATTTTGATACACATCGCACATATTATTAAAGCATGGTGTGGTAGGATACTGTTTTTACAAACAGCCCATTTTTTTCATTTAAATGGCCACTATATTTGCAAAGACATGCAGTTTTATTGATTCAACCTTATAGCACTCATGCTCTGGAAATCTGGTTTCAAGAATATTTGTCATTTGGGCATCTCAAAGTAAAGTTCCCAGATTTAAAAAAAAATTAAAATCTTTGTTCCATATACTTCGGTGTTACAGAAAAGTGCTTTCCTAACTGCTGATATATTTTGAATAGTTTCTGTAGTCCATTTACAGGTGTTTACATTTTGTGTGTTAGAAAAAACTTTACATCGTTTTGTTTTTAAAAATATAATAAAAATATATATTTTTTTTTAAAAGATCATCAGAACTCCACTTTCCCCTGTAAACCACCTCATAACAGAGCAAGCAACACTGTTGTGCCCCATATTGTGTAAGAAAGTGATGGCAACTGTAGTCATATACTTTAGGCATAGTGCAATGCATTCACACTATTATCCGTGGTGATACGTGATCTGCTGTAGTATCCTGAGTGAAGTGATGGCTGAAAAGGTGCGAGTTCTGGACTCACCTAAAAGCTATTGGAGATTGGCCCCATCAACTTCCGGCAGGTTAAAAGACACTCTGAAACATTCTGTGTCCTAGAAGGATAATGGGGGGCCAAGAAATAGCTTGTACTTTTAAAAACAAACAGTAGGAACCAGGCAAATGTTCCTAGGAAACAACCATGTGGTCGTACACCTTGAGTAGATTCATGGTTAAAAGGGCAATAGTCAGGACGACGCTATACGCCATGTTAGGCCCCCCGATGTCCCGTGTAAATTATATGACTACAGTTGCCATCACTTTCTTACACCATATGGGGCACAACACTGTCGCGTGCTCTGTTATGAGGTGTTGCTCTGTTATGAGGTGTTTAAAGGGGAAAGTGGAGTTCTTATGATCAATGGACAAGACGACGATCACTGTTTAATGTTACTGTTTTGTTTTCTATTAGGTTGGCCATTACAGCTACAGGTAATTCACCTTTCGATGTCATTTGCGGTATATCGCGGTTAGTACACCTGAATACCACACATGCAGTGTAGATAGAGAAACTCACATATTTGGTCCTGAAGAATTGCCACCTGATCATTTCGACTAACAGGCACGAAACATGTCAACCACAAGAAACTGATGGCAACACCCTGAAACATCACTTCAGGTAGTCGCCACTCCATTTTTTTTAACCAGGTTGGGAGACAGGATAATTAAAATTGTTCTGCCTGATCTTCCATTTCCTGTTTTAATCCACACGGTCTGTTGACCTTAACCTCACACACATCTACACTTTTAGCTCCTTTACACCCACAACACCAAACGGCAAGGAATAAAAGATCTCCGCCAAAGAGTCCCTCATAGGGTGCCCATCAGGTATTGCAGCGCCGACCTGACGAGGAGCATGCCCTATGATGAAGCCTGACACCCAGCGGGCTGGGTGTGTGAGGGCCCTAATTCTGAAAGGAGGAATTCCCATTGCCTCCCTTCTTAGAGCACAACCCATTGTCTTACTGTAACTTCACTTCCACCCCTCCCTGTTAGGAACTGCATACCCGTTTAGCTTTGATCTTGATTGGGCATGTATGCTGGATCTCATAAAAGCCCTTAGTCCCTCTTTTTGACTATACATCCTGTGAACATGACTCCTAATGAGTGAATTCATGACCTCACTTAATGAGGAGCATTTGTACTACTCTATTAGGGATGATTTATTTGGCCTATGCGCAAAATATTGATAGCAGTGGGTGATACAGCTGAATTTTAAAATAGGCCCATTTTGCTATTTTGTCTTTTGTTACGAAATGACAACGAACTACCCCATAAAAGATACAGTATTTAAGAAGAAAACTATTTTTGTTATTGTGTTTTTCTGGCTATGAAAAACAAAATGGCTGTTGTTAAAGTCATGAAATAGCAACAGCAATAACGTTTTTAAAGGCTATGTATTGAAGCATATTAAGAGTAAATGCTACAATCTTTCTCTGAAATCAATGTGTGTGTATGTATATTCTCTGTCATAATGAGTGGTACTCGTTCTGCAGAAATCAAATCCTATGAATAAGGTAGACTCCCCTCCTCACGTTTGTAATGCCCAAGTCTCTAGCTGTCAAAATTCCATTAATTTAATGTACTTGCTCCTTTAAATGAAACTCTGCCTTTTATTCCTCATTGAACCGGAGCAAAATAGAGGGAATCCACTAGTTAGTTGAGATCTTTTTCTAGAGCCAATGGACCACCCTTCCAAAGAGGGAATCCTTCCTATTTGTTAAAAGAACTCTCACTCACTAGAAATATGTAGTGGCATGCTTCACCAACGAGCTCTCACTCAGACACCTATGTCTGGGTGGGCTCAACCTTAAAATGAAGGCAGCGCTGATCTCTGCATCAAAAACTGGGTCTTCTTCAGGACCATCAACACCAGACCCATATAATTTGTTCTTGGGCATTTCCTCTTGTATGCTTTCCCTGTTGCATTAGCTACAGCGTGCTGGACAAACACATGGTTATGCATGCCACATTTACACACCAACAGAGTTCATTGTCCTTTTCATGTTCTAATCCTTGGGCATCCTGTGTCCCATGGGGTATTTAGAGGCAGACGTATCCTGGACTCACATATTCGTCAATAGATAGCACCCTATTCTGAGCCCATTTCATCCTTCAATTCCTTGCATATTCATCCCAACCTGATCAAAAACTGTTTTTTGTTCTGGTTTGTCATTCACGTTTTACATGTTGTTTAATATCGCAATAGCACAGTTTCTGTAACCTTGCTGTTTATGCACAATGGAAAATATACTGCAATTCCTGGATTTGTTGACTATTTTGGTATAAAGGAATTTGCTGCATCTTAAATTTGGGATGGCTATGAATTACAACAATTTGTTCACAAGCAGCACCCACAATAGTCAACATTCACAAAACATTACAATGATGAATCCAGCTAGTAGATGGCGGATTGATGCACAACATTTGAATGCAATGTAATATAGATGTCAAGTAGAGGAACATTTGCTGCAAGTAAATTGCTTCTAATACAGTTATTCAGCTGTAGGCAAATCAAATCGTGTTTACCTGAAGACTAATAAATGCTCTGTTTTGTCTGAAATATTGTCATGCATAACAAAGGTCCTGCAACATTAGGACTGGCAGACCAGTAACACAATGGTTAATAACCAGCATGCACAGCCAATTTTAGTGGTTAATATATTGTGTTTTTATTCAACAGCATTACTGTGAGAAGTTGGCCTGGTATATGCTGTTCACTAATTAAAGTGGACACCTTGCACCAGTACAATTCGACTCTTATGGTAGTAGGTTTAAGACAACCTTTAAAGAAAGCACCCAAGGCAGGTAAGTAAAGGACCCACGGGAGACGCATGCAGTGTGAGAACACAGCCGCGAATCCCTATTGACTTCAATGGAGCAAGTCGCGAATGGAAATTAAGAGTTTTAGAATACTTCGGGAGAGTCTACAAGCAAGTCACTTACAGGGTAAGTAGTTCTAGAGCCAACACCCACAGGAGCACCGTAGTGCTGGAGTTACCTCACCCAGGGAAGCCGGGTGCATAGGTGTCTTTTGGTGTCCGGTCGCGGCGTCGTTTTCAATGGGAGCCAAAGAAGACTTGCTGCTTGTGAAGACAGGATAAGTGTCCGGTGGAATCCAAGGCTGGATTCAGAAGAAGGAAGACCTGAAAGCAGAGGGGACAGTGTTCAAAGTCACTTGGCAGTGACCCGGGTCAAGGAAGATGGATGCACACAGTCGTCGGGTGATTTCAGGTGATCCACGGGTGTCTTGACTCTTCAGCCACGAGGTCCAGGAGGCGTCGACGATGACCAGGAGCTGGATTCAGCGTGTCCCACGAAGTCTGCAGCTTACTGCGGTGTCGGTGACCAGATTGGAGCCAACAAGCCTTGGTAACAGCAAGTCTCGTGGAAAGGATAAAAAGTCAGCGGTGCAGACCAGCAAGGTCTGAGGGACTCACCCAGCAAGGGTAAGTCAGGGCAGGCCTGGAGCAACCAGGGGAGCCCTTTGGAACTGTAGAAAAGTCTTCTTGGGACCCACAAGCCAACCGGCAAGGGATCGCAAAGACGCCTCGGGGGGGATCCACTCAACAGGGGCCCACGGTCACTCGGGACGGGGTAGGCCTCTGATCTTTGGAGGGATTCCTGCTGGAGGCTTGGACCACACGTGGCCCAAAGCACAGGTTCGTAGAACGTCGTGAAGGGGTTGCAGTTGAAAATAGTGCACGGTACCCAGGTATTGCGGTTCCTCGTCACTCGTGGGGTCCACTTGCCTCAGCGTCGCTGGGGACTCACGATGGCCTTGGAGAAGTCAGGAAATCCTCTTTCTGGGCTGCAGGGACTTCGGACTTCGGTGGGAGCGGGAAAGTTTGCGACAGTTGATTGCAAGATTTGGTGCCTGCCAAGCAGGGGAGTCACTCCTTGACTCCAAGGGAGATTCTTCCGTCTTCCAGAGGTAATGGAACGTCGAAGGTCCAGGATTCTTCTTCAGAGCGTCGTCCAGGGATATCTAGTTTGCAATGGCAAGAGTTCCCTAACTTATACTGAAAGGAAGGGAGGGACTAGCTCTATGACCCCACCTATGGGAGGGTCAGGGGGAGTGGGTGGCTACACCCACTTCCCTTAGTCCAGTTTCGCGCCAGAGCAGGGGCAGGTAGCCCCTGAGCTGGTTTGAACTGGTGTATGCACAGAGGAGCCTACTGCTTCCCCAGTGCAGGACTTTCATGCACTCTAGGAGAGCACCCACCCAGCCCCAATACACTAAACCCTGTCTGGAAGGTGGTCACACCTCCCTGTGACAGGATACCTATTGTTGGGCCTCCTCCACTGCAAGTTTCGGTCATCAGCAGGAGGGCAGCCCAGTGTCTGTGACTGGTGGCATCCATTTTGTGATGCCAGGGCTCTTCAGGATTCTACTGTGTTTCCACAGTAGGTACAGGTCTATCCCTCTAGAAGGGTTGGATCATACTCTCACACCAGTTACTGGTGTGGGGGTATGATTCCAAAGCGTTTGACACCAAACACAACATGGTTCGAGGCATGTGGGCTGCTGAATTCATATCTGTGCATAGATCGCCGCCTAGTGTTGGGTCCGGATGATTGCACATTGTTGTCCTGAAAGAGTCTTCGAAGTATCACGAGATAGGTGACTCCTCCCCTGGACTACAGTGCGCATGGACATCCTCTCCATCCTTAGATTGTTTTTTTCCGCCATTGGGTTCGGATGTGCTTATCTTAGCTCAAGTTAGGAAAATTCAGTTTAAGGCCAAAAGGCCTTTAGTTCTTGTCGGTACTGTTCCCGTTCGGTATCGACTGGTTTCTTTAGTGCTTTAGCACCTTCTTCAAGCTTTTCGGATCCGCTTGGTCCGAACATCGAACTTCGATCGACGATGGAATCGAGGACTCCCTTCAAAAGGTGTCCTTTATGCCACGCGAAATACCCACACATCGACGTCCACCCGGTATGCAACAAATGTCTCTCACCGGATCACGATGAGTCGAAATGTATGGCCTGTGCCCGATTCCGCTCGAAGAAGACTCTCCGGAATCGACGGGCAGCGAGATTGGAGGCGCAGCAATCGGCGCCTTCCCCAGCCAACATCTTTAGCACCGAAGACGAGGACGTCGAGAGCGTGGAAGACGTAGACTCCAGCCCCGCTTCCGAACACGACTCCCGATCGGAAGACGACGATGAGGTGATCTTTCAGGGAGAAGAAGTCGTCGAAGAGGTAGGAGACGACGATGAGGCCCTTGGGGCCGAGGAAGATAGCTCCAGCGAAGAGCTAGGCCAACCCGTCTATACGGAGGCCGAAAAAATAAGTCGTCATAAGGCTCAGGTCGAGGGATCGCCTTCGGGCCTTACCCAAGATCAATCTCACGGTTCTTCGGCCCCACCTCCAGGCCCGGCCTCGAACATTTCGCAAGAGCCATTATTATCGAAGACGACTGGATTCCCTTCAGCGAAACCGAAACCATCCATCGCACCAGTTCCATCGAAACCGAAAGTGAAACTGGTTGTGATCGGCTCGAAGGCCTCGAAGCCCTCCACTCCTTAGACGCCGGCAAAGGTCATCGGCTCCGACCGCGCAAAAAGGGATTTCGTTGCCGAGCTCACCGCAGCGGATACGGGTGCGGAGCCGAAGAAGAAGGCCCTCGGTCCCCACAAGGCGCCTCGGCCTCTGGCACCGAAGACTACGGCCCAAACCACCAAAGTCAAGGTGGTCACCCCGTCTGCATCGACGTCTAAGACGGCGGCGCCTGCCAAGTCATCGACTCCGACGAGCGTCGATACCTCCCTTCGGATCGATGACCCCATGACTGCAAAGAAGTCGGATGCCGCTTCAACGCCTACCTCCAAGGTGACGATCGGGTCCAAGGAGCCATCTGCGTTCACCGTGCAACAGGTCTCGGCATCGTTGCCACGCATCAGAGAACGGGCAGCCCTCCACTCTACGTCTGGTCCCGACACGCACAAGGCTTCGAAAGCACACTCTGCGCCGGCCAACATCACGTTTGGGTTGCCGCCGCCCACGGCGCCGAAACTGTTCGAGATTCGGACACGTGTCCGCCAAACACAGTCCCCATCCACTGGGCAAACAGATTTCGAGCCTTCACAGCCACAATTTATCGACGCCAACACTAGTAGGTTGATGCTCCGCAAGCGGAAAATCACGCCAGAGAGAGGATTGGACTCCTACAAAATTCCTCTCAAACACAAATTGCCGGCAGGATCAGAGCCAGTGCTTCATGAACATTTTCAACCCTTCCATCAGGATCCACCGTCCTTTTCTCCTACGCCTTCAGAGGCAGACGCAGGAGAGGACTATGTAGGGGATGATACCACCTACCCTGGGGATATCGATCCTGATGATCACTTGCAAGACCCAGATCAGGCATGGGATGACCCCACCGACCAGGGTACCGCACCAGATACCCATGACACGCAGCTTTATAACATAAAGAAATCTCCCACAGAGGACACTGCTGCCTTTAATGCCCTCATAGAACGGGCTGCTGTCAATCATGGAGTAGAACTCCATTCTGACACTGTCGAAGACGACTTCTTGGTGGACACTTTGGCCTCTTCCGAAAAAACTGTCAAGACTCTGCCCATGTTAAAAGGAGTTCTAAAACCTGCAAAAGACATTTTTAAAGAAACAACCAGGGCACGGGTGCTAAACCCCAGGATTGAAAAAAAATACAAGCCTGCACCCGGAGACCCTATGTACATTAAGGGTCAGTTACCTTTAGACTCCATGGTTGTTGCTAATGCTCGCAAAAGAGCCCACTCACAAACAACGGGTGATGCTCCTCCCCCAGACAAGGAGTCCAAAGTGCTGGAGACATCAGGCAAACGGATTGCAGCGCAAGCAGCAAACATCTGGCGCATTGCCAACACACAGGCACTCCTGGCCCGTTATGATAGGTCCCACTACGACACACTAGAGTCACTACTACAACATTTGCCATATGACTATAAAGAGGCAGCGGAGCTCCTTATAAGAGAGGGGCAACTCCTTACCAATGCATCCATCAAGTGCGCACTGGATGCAGCCGACACAGCGGTGAGGGCAATCAACACAGGCGTCATGTTGAGGAGACACGCGTGGTTGAGAATCTCAGGCTTCAAGCCTGAGATTCAGAACAATATCTTAAATCAACCGGTCAACCCAGACTATTTATTTGGCCCTGAAGTTGACACTACCCTCGAGGAAAATTAAAAAAGACACTGACAATGCGAAATCAATGGGGGCTCTGCAGACGCAGCAGTTTCGTAGTGGCTCCTTTCGTCGCCCCGGGAATAGAGGAGCAGCTAGAGGTCAGGGGTCACAGCAGCAGTACACTACAGGGGGCACACAAAGTACCTATGATAAAACCACCAGAGGTGGATATCGTGGCTCCAGCACCAAGGGCAGAGGACGTGGTTACGGCAACACCCGGTCCTCCCCCAAAAACAAACAGTGACGCCCTCTCCCTGCCCCCTGACCACATAACACCTGTCGGGGGGAGATTCCAACAGTTCCTGTCAGCATGGTAAACCATCACCACAGACAGGTGGGTCAGGGACATTATCCAGCACGGTTACTGTCTCGAATTAACGTCCACTCCACCCAACATACCGCCAAAGCACCGTCCTATGTCCGTAGAGCACTTGGCATTATTGCAGCAGGAAGTGCTAAGTATGCTGCAAAAAGGTGCAATAGAGGTCGTGCCCGTCAACCAACAGGGGACAGGGGTGTACTCTCTGTACTTCTTAATCCCAAAAAAGGACGGGTCGCTCAGACCTATACTAGACCTGAGACCCCTCAACCACTACATTCTCTCAGAGCATTTCCATATGCTCACCCTACAGCAGTTTCTCCCGCTACTCAGTCAGGGAGACTTCCTAGCCACACTGGACCTAAAAGATGCGTATTTCCACATACCCATACACCCATCACACAGGAAATATCTCAGGTTCACTATTCAGGGGCATCACTATCAGTTCAAAGTTCTCCCCTTCGGAGTAACAACAGCACCCAGGGTCTTTACCAAGTGCCTAGCAACAGTGGCTGCACATCTACGGAGACAACACATTCACGTCTTCCCTTACCTGGACGACTGGCTTGTTCAGGCAAAGTCAGCCCAGCAATGTACCAGCCACATGTCCCTCACCATTCACCTTCTTCACAGTCTGGGATTCTCACTAAATTACCCAAAATCACATCTCCAACCCGCACACGTACGACAGTACCTGGGCGCGACCATAAACACTCTGGCAGCCACAGCTCAGCCAAATTTAGTGAGGATCGACAGCATGCAACTGCTGATCTCCAAGTTCAAACCTCAACACTCCCTTCCTGCGCGAGTGTTCATGCAGTTGATAGGCATGATGGCCTCCTGCATTTTCATAGTCCCGCACGCGAGACTACATATGCGCCTGCTTCAGGAGTGCTTAGCACGTCAATGGAATCAGGCTCACGGACAATTAAAAGACCTAGTGTTGGTGAGCGGTCGGGCATACAACTCTCTGCATTGGTGGAATCCACAAAACCTTTGCAAGGGCCGACCGTTCCAAGAGCCTGTTCCACAAATAATACTGACGGCGGACGCCTCTCTCCAGGGTCGGGGAGCTCATGTACTCACTTACACAGTGCAGGGACTATGGACGACGCAACAAAAGAAGATGCACATCAACGTTCTGGAACTGATGGCAATCTTCCTAGCCATGAAGGCATTCAAAGTACACTTGTGCAACAAAGTCGTGTTGATCCGGACGGACAACATGACTGCCATGTACTACATACAGAAGCAGGGAGGAACACACTCTCCACAGTTGTCTCATCTGGCTCAGAGCATGTGGAAGTGGGCCATTCAGAGGAACATATTCCTCATGGCGGAACACCTCCCAGGCAAGGACAACCAGATGGCGGATCTGCTCAGCAGACACAGCCACCAGATGCACGAGTGGGAGCTACATCCGTCAGTTCTCCAACCGTACTTCCAACAGTGGGGTCAGCCAGAGATAGACCTATTCGCCACAAACGAAAACGCAAAATGCCAAAGCTTTGCCGCCAGGTTCCCACATCCGCAGTCTCAGGGCAATGCGATATGGATGAACTGGTCCGGCAGATTTGCGTACGCTTTTCCCCCAGCGCCATTGATACCGCTAGTGGCACGCAAACTGCGACAGCACTCACTAACGCTCATCCTAGTTGCTCCCACATGGGCGCGCCAACCATGGTACACCACCTTTCTAGAACTTTCCGTGGTGCCGCATCAAAAGCTGCGGATCAAACCCGCACTTTTAACACAGAACCATGGCGAAATTCAGCACCCAGATCCGCAACAGCTGAACCTGGCAATCTGGCTCCTGAGGTCTTAGAGTTTGGCTACCTAAACCTGCCTCCAGAATGTATGAATATCATCAAGGAGGCCAGGAGACCCACGACCAGAGCTTGCTATGCGGCTAAATGGAAGAGGTTTGTCATTTACTGCAGCAACAATGACATTAACCCGCTGGACGCATCCATTCAAAACATCATCTGTTACCTCTTACACCTATACCGATGCAATCTTGCATACAACACAATACGTATCCATTTAACCGCGATAGCAGCCTATCTCCAAAACAGGCAGCACCTCTCTTTATTCAGAGTGCCTGCCATCAAAGCCTTCTTGGAGGGACTCAAACGAATAATTCCCCCAAGACACCCACCGGCACCGGTGTGGAACCTCAATTTGGTCCTCACCAGATTAATGGGTCCACCCTTTGAACCTCTCCATTCATGTGAGATTCAATTCCTCACCTGGAAAGTAGCTTTCCTAGTGGCAATCACTTCGTTAAGAAGAGTTAGTGAACTCCAGGCACTAACCATTCAAGAGCCATTCATACAGGTTCACGCAAACAGGGTTGTACTACGTACCAACCCCAAATTCATGCCCAAAGTGATATCGCAGTTCCACATGAATCAAACTATTGAACTGCCTGTTTTCTTTCAAAATCCACAGAATGTCGCAGAGAGAATGCTCCATACACTAGATGTAAAGAGGGCCCTCATGTACTATATAGACAGAACTAAGGACTTTAGGAAAACAAAACCACTTTTCGTTGCCTTTTCTCCCCAACACAAGGGCAACGCCATTTCCAAAGCAGGGATAGCCAGATGGATCGTTAAATGTATTCAAATTTTCTATCAAAAAGCTAAACGCACATTAACGATTCCCCCACGAGCCCACTCAACACGAAAGTTAGGAGCGTCCATGGCTTTCCTAGGAAACATTCCATTACAGGAAATATGTAGAGCAGCCACATGGTCCACTATACATACATTTACCAAACACTACTGGGTAGATGTACACTCAAAACAGCAGGCAGCTGTAGGACAGGCTGTTCTCAAAACTCTTTTTCAGACTGCTGCAGCTGGCACGGGTAGCCACCGCTAATGGAGGTACTGCTATGTATTCTGTGCACAGATATGAATTCAGCAGCCCACATGCCTCGAACTGAATATGCTACTTACCAGTATGCATCTGTTCTTGGCATGTAGGGCTGCTGACATTCATATCGCCCACCCTCCTCCCCGGCGCCTGTAGCGGCTGCAGCACTCAGAATTACTGTATAGCATGGTCATCACTTACTGTATCTACTCCATCACTGCCACAATGGCGAAAAACAATCTAAGGATGGAGAGGATGCCCATGCGCACTGTAGTCCAGGGGAGGAGTCACCTATCTCGTGATACTTCGAAGACTCTTCCAGGACAACAATGTGCAATCATCCGGACCCAACACTAGGCGGCGATCTATGCACAGATATGAATGTCAGCACATGCCAAGAACAGATGCATACTGCTAAGTAGCATATTCATTTTGATGCAGCCATCTCAAAGTTAGCATTTACCGCGAGGTTATAATGCACTTAAGAGTATATGGTTTTACCGCATTCACAAACCGCCCCAGAGAATAGACTCTGAGAGCTGCAGAGGGGCCCTGCTCAGGCAACCAAGCACCCTGCCCTCAGGATTGATAGGGCCTGCCTTAGGGGTGACTGATAGGTTTAAATGTGTGTGCAGGGAGAGATATAGTGAACCTATATCTCAGTGAGGAGTGCTAGCACCACCTCACCCAGGCTGCAGTAGCAGGCCTGTGGTGTCAGATTTAGTCTGCTTCCCAGGGGTGGCATAATACATGGTTCAGCCCCTGGTAGGCATGTGAAGTACCTATGCCCTTGGCACCTAAGGTACCATATATTGGGGGCTCATAAGGTACCACAGTATCCAATCACTAGTGCACTTAATATGCACTCCAAGTTGTTTAGAGAGAACAGAGAGGCTGGGGCCCTGATTAGCAGGGTCCCAGCCAGACTATAGCCAGAATCCAGTGTAAACATCAGAAAAAAAGTGGGGGCAAAATAAGAGGCAGATCCTACTCTCCTACAATTACCCTTGCTTCTTTGTAATTGTTGACCTCCACTGATTGTATTGGTGTATGAGGAAAGAAATATTAAATAAAGCTAGAAAAATGTACCAATCATTGAATAACTTTTAGCTGTGAAATAGTGTAAACATTTAAATGATTTAATACAGGCATGTTTGAGTGGATAGCTCTCCACTTTGATTGTAAAATACAGGTGTTAACCTTTTGTAAATTAAAATAGGAATTTTCTATTAGTAATAAAGTGAGTTGGATTATGGCTCATACAACAGTGGACAGTAATGGAGAGAAATTCTGGTGACTAAATCTTGATGCTGTTTGATATCTGGTTGTTTTTGTTACCATCTATATATTTTCACTTTCCCGTAAAGAAACTGGAAAATCGCCCTTCCAACTGTCTTGAGAACTCTAGCATTTCTGCCACTCTTGAAATCTTATTCCTTTTTGCACCCCATTCCCTTTCTCTCTCCTCCGATTTCTGCCTTATTCCATTTTAGTAATAAGGTTGCTTTAAAGAAATTTTCCGTTCCATGAAAGGTTGTCTATTCCTTTCTAACTGGCTCTCCTTTTTGTCCATGTTTATTCCTTTCGAGTAGGATCTCCAGTCCCAGGTGTCCCACCCCATGAGCCTGTACGAGTCGTGCACATGGAAGTCCACCGAGCATTTACTCCCACCAGGGGATGCTGGGCGTAGGCGGCAGGATGGCTCCCATGACTTGGCATCACACCATAGACTTGACAGAGCTGCATCGCAGGTCAGATCCATTTTGGGCATTTCTTTTTTCTTTTCCTAGGGTTGAGCATCCCTGATTATAAGCTTATTTATATGTAGAACTGTCAAATTGCTAAGAGAGTGGAGCTATCTAGATTTCTACGAAATGTTCCAACAGGTTTCTAGATTTCTTCTACTCAATTTACTGCATCCAACAGAATATTCCAGATTAAGGCAGGGCTCACAGTATTATCAAATGGCAAAGCTTGCAATGCATCTATTTAGCTTGAGTTAGTTGAAGTTTCCATATTTTTGTCTTTACAAGTGATAGTCTTCTTGTAGCAATAGTTGTTTCTTATACTAGTCACTGATCAATTTCTTTCTGCTGTTAGGACTTGACCTTGTTGGTTGGCATTTAGTTTTTAAGGCCTATGCCAGAGAAGAAGGAATTGAATTTTCTTTCTTCCTCAGAAGTCATTATAACAGTATTAGTGAGATTACTTCTTCTTTCAACCTGGTTCATAGTAGAATTGTACATTCCTGGGATAAACCTGAGAACATTTAAACCATAGGAATTCTGACAATCACACACAAGATTCCCAATGCTACTTATAATTATCAGTGTCTTGTAATTAGTTATTCCTTTGTTTTAATTGCTTTGTCTTCCATATTTGACCCTCAGTGGCACAGTTTTTTAAAAATAAAATATATTGGTTCCATGTATACTACCTGCTGCCTCTGTGGGTTGTAGGATAGGAGAATGGAAAAGTTGCCCTGTGCCTGCTTGCATTTTGACCAATATTATGAAGGCTTTAGAAAGACAACAGTTATTGATCGCAAAATATTACAGAGGAAATTTGTACAAATCTCTATCACTGTGAGCTCTCCTGGTTGGTTGTGGTGGGCAGGTACAGCAAGGGAGTTTGGGAGAAGGAAAAAGTAGCAGGAAAAGTGATGAGTAAAGAATTAGAGTTTGAGACTCGGTTAGGATCGAGATCAGGGTGTGCCATTGATAGCAAGCTGGGGCTGAAAATTAAACCTGTGCCATTGCTTGCAATTGCTCATAAATGCAGATGGGCCATAGTTTGAGCTCTTTGCAGGTGATCTAATTCTTAGCAAACTGACTGTTAACGAACAGTCCATATTCTTCACAAAAAGAATATTGCAGTATATTTTTTAGCCACAGACTCTACACAAAACTTACTTCCTAATTCTTCTCCTTCAGAGGGTCAAATCTACAGATCCAGATTTTTGTTTGTACTTATTCTTTCAACATGGTTTTCAACAGTAACAATTACAGTCTAGTAAATCTATAAAGCGAAGGTCCTCTATGTGCAGTACACTTACAGATGTAAGTGAGTGAATGTAGCCCGTTTACTATAAAGCTCATGTCACACTGTGGTGAGATAAGCAGGAGTCCTTGGTTGGCTGAGTTTACCAGTGAATGCAAGTTTGTACTACCTCATCTGTTTCTGTTTTACAGGAGGATCATTGCGAGTCCAAATTCACTTTGAGGCCCCCAAGCCTCGCTACTCCCTATGCACCACTACAAAACTGGCAGCACCAGCCTGAGAAACTTATTTTAGACTTGTGTGGCTATGAGGCAAATGTAAGTGGGCAGGAATAAACGTGTCTCGTGTAAATGTCCTGTTGTATATTGCGGCTTAGCCACACTATAGAGGATAGTTCATGCAGGATTTAATTTCTTATCAGAAGCGTGATTTTGCCCTAGATTTACATATTAAACAAACCAAACATATTGATTTTGAGTCCTCATAAAAGTTTTGTGTATTTCGTTTGCAAAATAAGACAGTGCTCTTGTTCTTTTTTTAAACCTATCCAAGATCTGAAGGAATTGAATACTAAAGAGGCTAAACTAAAATCTTCATTTCAGGAGATCTGTTAAAAGAGCAAGAGAGTTTTCCAATAACTCACCTCACAATTTATGTCAAATTAAATGTTCTGCTCAGTCACTTTATTACTGTGCTGTTTTTGAGTATACTTTTGGACTATGTAAGAGATCCTTAGCAGTACCTCATGCTTCCATATTGGCATGAAACTCAATTGTTAAATTTGCAACAGCATTTCCATGGTTTATTAAGCTCTTTTGTTCTTGTCTTAAAATACTGCCTAATCTGTGCATTGATATAAATGGTATAGCAGGCATTGACCTACAGTTTGATCCAGTGGTAATATTGCTCAGCCACTTGGGGGAGGATAGGGAATATACTCCATGCATTTACGTATGGGAAAATGAATCACTCATTTCCTGCTGGCTGGTAGAATGGCTTTAGCCTTCTGTTGGAAGCAAAGTACTCCACTCCCCCATTGGAGTCCCCATTGGAATCCCCATTTAATTCAGGTGTAATGGATTAAAGTGCAATTCCGATAAGTCGGAGCTGCTCTTTTTTGGTTGCACCTGTGAACCAGATTGGAAAGCTTGGTGGCCACAAGATCTGTTTCCACCTGACAATGTGTCTCTTAAGGCTAAAAATTTGGGAGTTATTGTGGACAGTGAATTGTCCTTTGGGCCACATGTTTTGTGCCTCTCAGGTAAATGCTTTGGCATTTTACGGATGCTGAGGAAGTTTCTTCCTCTAGTATCTTTCCAGCATAGGAAGATTATTGTTCAGGCCTTGATCGGATCTCGACTGGACTACGCAAACGCCCTTCTCTTGGGTCTACCAAAATATCTTTTGACCCGTTTGCAAGTGGTACAGAACTAGGCTGCCCGTGCTATTTACGGGCTCCCGAGAAGAGCAGGTGCCACGGCTTTACTGAATTCTTTACACTGGCTACCGATCGCTAAAAGAATTCTTTTTAAGTGCCTGACTTTTGCCTTCAAAGCTTTACAAGGATCTGGCCCTAAGTACTTAAGGAAACGTCTCTCCCGATATGTACCTAGCAGGTCTTTGAGATCATCTTTTCTATCCAAAATGACAGTCCCGGTTATCAGGCGTGCAAGGATGGGAGGTCGATCGTTCCGCTACCTTGCCCCGAAGGAGTGGAATGAACTACCACTTTCTCTTAGACAGACTCCCAGTCTCCTTGCTTTTAGAAAAGAGCTTAAAACGTGGCTTTTTAGTAAATACATTTTTTTATTAACTAAACTTGATCCTTCTCTTCTGTCTGCTTTTTTAGTTATGTGTCGTTTTGTCTGCCGATATTCTTCATCAAAGCGCCGGGATGCTCCTTGGATATGCCGAGCGCTATAGAAGAAATAAATTAACATAACATAACATAACATAACATTGGCACATGCTGAGAAACGATTCAGCATATTAAGTCAGTGGAAAAACAATTGACAGTAATACTGGCTGACAAAATGCTTATATTTGAAAGAACTTGTAAACCATTTAAGACATACATCAATAATTATATTGTGAGGGTGGCGAAAGGCAAGACATGTTGCCATTTTGGAGAGAAAGGTACTGCTCCATGAAATGTTTGGATGCTCCAAAGATAACGACTCGGAAACTGGAAAAGCCTACAGGATCGATTAGGTCAGTGAAAAGTACGAGCTACAGCCCTGCTCCGGACATTAAAAG
This sequence comes from Triturus cristatus, assembly GCF_964204655.1. Taxonomy (NCBI): domain Eukaryota; kingdom Metazoa; phylum Chordata; class Amphibia; order Caudata; family Salamandridae; genus Triturus; species Triturus cristatus. Next base: position 580,392,936 of record NC_140579.1, on the reverse strand, counting down.
ATTGGAGCAATTGTATAATTGAATGACAGAACATAATTGTTCTCCCTTGTAAAGCATGCTAGTGTGCGCCCTCTTCTTTTCTCTCTCCTTCCTTCCTTCTTTAACTCCCTTGCATAGTTTTCCCCCTTAATACCAATGTCTAGTTGTTTTGAATTGCTTTGTATTTATTTTGTGAAAGAAAAAAACGCAAAAAAATAGACAAAGTTTCAATGTTTTAGTTTGGAAAGTTCTACACCACCCTTTGGATCAGAGGCTTCATCATTGTGGCCCTGAGACTTTTACATTTACGTTCTAATAATCTCAATTCAGGGTACTCTGTTATCCCTCCGAGCTGCGAGCGTCCAGTTTTATAGCTGTTTATCTTCTCGGAATGCTTCACGATAATGTTGGAAACAAACTAGATGATGACTGCTGCTTCTTTTCAAGGACTTACCTGTTTTATTATAAATATATTTATATAGAGCTTAATACACCCAGCAAGTTATTGAAAAGCTTTACAGCACTAGATTAATTCAGTAGTTATTGTTGGGCGTTGGGATTAGTTTTTTCATGAGTGTTTTATTAAAATTTGGATTTTCAAAAGTATTTTTTCTACCATGCCAACAAAACACACACAGTTTTGATATATTACAAATTGTTGAATATAGTGATTATTACTTATTCCTGATTTTTTTGTTTTTGTCCTGGTCTAGTGTGCATACAATGTGGATTTCTGTTATTCTTTGGGTAGAGACACACAAGGCCATAATGGCATTCATATCGGAACTGATATTGCGTTCTTTTTTAAGTTGACTCTGTTCCATTTTGCTACTCTCCTTATGTTCCAAAACTTGCAATCTTGCGTTATAACGGAGCCATTATTCATTTTTACGACGTCACTAGGTGAGTAAATTGGAAAATCCTTTGCCAATGTGTACAGGAATTGTTCTGACAAAATTGCCCACATTTACTTTCTTAGTAGGACCTCTGTGCTGTTGACGGAGTCTTTTCTTTTTTTAATTTGAACCTTGTGATTTAAATTTGTAGAAAGTTAGAATCTTTTAGAGTCCATTGTTTACAAAGGCAAAAGGGGCAAATTTGCAAAACAGGAAACCTATTTTTTATTTAAAAAAAAAAGAAATGGACTGGTGGTGGCATAAGGGCCAATTCTGAATGCCCTTAGTCTCACTTAGATAATAGTAATCCAAGAGGCATCAGTGATTGCTGCTTGTTTGATTGTGTCCTTTAAGAGTTAAAATATTGAACTTGACCAATATATTATTGGTCGTACACTGCAGTGTTGGTGTCGTTTATATGATATCTTTTGAGATATTCTTTCATTTCTAAGGAAGTTCTACTGCATGCTATTGTCTGTGACCAGTAATCCGGGGAAACCTTCTTTACAAAACACACCTGAAAGGAAATCAAACATGACTTTAGTAGTAGGATGCTCACAAAATGTTATCTCTGGCCATTTGAAATGATAATTGAGGAGAACTAATGGACATTTCATTAGTGTAGGGATAACCCTATAGGGCCAGCAATGTCCAACTCAAGCTTCTGCTGTGCATTGTTGGGCCGCTGAACAGGTAGCATGGAATGAGAAAAAGAACATTTGTCAGTGGAAATATAAATGTCACATAGTGTCACCCAATTTTATGCATAACTATCCATGCTGGGCCACCAAAAATGGGCCCATCCTACATTTGAGAGTGAAAACATATCCATGTAACCCTGGTGTGCACCCTTAATTAAGGCTGCTCTCATGTAACAGAGTTATGTGCTTCTCTTCCATAAGCAATATGTTACTGTTTATGCTGAGTTTGTGTGTAAAATGGACTAAAGATTGTATAGGAACATGAAAGGTTCAGAGGGAATACAAACCATCTTTAATTGACTGTTTTACTTGTAAAACAATGGTGGTGTTGGTGTTTGTCTCAAGTCATGCATCCTTCGTTACTCGTCATAACGATTGCTAAAAAACATCATAGATTGCAGATATAATGCCTATATCTGATAGAGATAGTTAGTTGTAGATTCAGTACCTTAGAATTTACCCAAGGCGTCAGTCTGGATCCAGCAGTACCCCTGCGCGTTATTAGTTGGCGTCGGTCGGCTCTGAGTCTGTCGTTGACATCTGGATGACGTCGCGGGACCTACATAGATGCCGCCCATGCCCGCTAAGGTCAGTTCTTTATTTTTCCACACCAGCCTAGCGCAGATCCGGAGACTTTTTCTCGAAGTCTTATTTGGGTTGTAGACTCCTGTTGCATCAAGTATGTCCCAGCGATGGACCGGCTTCAAGCCCTGCGGTTCCTGCCACCGCATGATGTCCATGACGAGTCCAGTGGATTGCGACAGAGTTTGGCCAGCACCAGCCCTAGCAGGGCAAACTGAAGGTTTATCCGCGTCCTTTTTTTGGGGGTCTGTAGCACTCCCAGCAAGACGTGCTTGACCGATGTCTCAATCCAAATTCGATTGACTCCCCTTATTTTCTGCACTATCCCATCCCAATAGGTCTGTAGTCTTGCGCAGTCCCATGTCATATGATGGATCGTTGCCATCACAGCTCCAAAGCGTCGCCCGGCTGCCCAAGAAATCGCAGGTCCCATGACTATCGAGTGCGCGGTCCCTTGGCCAACAGACCCTCCAGCATGTCTCCCCAGAACACCAAATTCCTCTCAGCATTTTTGTCAGTGCAGACCAGTTTGTCACTGCTCCTCCACTACACCCCATTCGCACATGTCTGCCTTCCATTTGTCTAAAGAGGGGGGGGTCAGGGAGAGGCCAGTGATTTGCGACACAGCGTTTGTCCAGCACCAGCCCTAGCAGTGCAGACCAAAGGTTCATCTGTGTCCCCTTTTTTGGGGACAGTAGTACTCCCAGCAAGCAGTGCTTGACCAATGTCTCAATCCAAACTCAAGTGACTTCCCATAGTTTCTGTACTATCCCATCCTAATAGCTCCGTTGTCTTGCACAATCCTATATCATAGGGAGCAACAACACCAGCTCTGCTCCACAGCGGATGCAAGCGGGAGACCGTGCAGCTTCAAATTTATGGAGGCATTGAGGCATCAGATATGTACGATTCAGGTAGTGGAACTGCATATTATATACCTGGCATGAAGCCGCCTTGATCCTCGTGGACTTGATGGGTAACTACATGTCCCAGGTGCATCGCCAGGTTCTAGGTCAGAATTTTAGTATCAACTCCTTGCATAGATAAGGAATAGTAGGAACCAGGATCCATTGGATACCTGCCGGGTTTAGGGAGCATTACTATTTGTGCTTACCACATGGATTGTGAGAATAAGCTGGAACATCTGGACTCCTGGAGGGTCTCGAGCAAACAGGGCAGCAACAGACCAGCGAACGTCTGATAGTACTCCACAGGGAGCCTGTCCGGGCCCAATGTCCTAAAGTGGGCCATGGCCCCAATAGCCTCCCACAGTTCCTCCAACTGTAGGTCGTCCTTGAGACCCCATCCCTGTGCCTCCGTTAGATGTGGGAGCTTCAGATCATACAGGAACCTCCCAGTCACGGCCAGGAAAGCCTGAGGGCACTCTCCGTAAACAAACGCCAAGTGATCCTGCAGCAGCATATTAACACTGGCCTGTGTGTTAGCCACTATACCATCCGAGTGTCGAGGGGCGGATGTTCCCTCTTCAATAACCAGGCTAGCAGTCTCCTCGACTTCCCTGTGCACGAGTTGCCAGTACTCCCTTCTCGTTAGGCAGTCTAGTCTGTCCCAGATTTCTCCAACTAGACTTTTGTGTACTGGATAGAGCACCACGAGGCACCCCAAACAGGCCCAGCACGGAGGGCAGATGGCCGGTTTTCACATAGCTCTCTTCAACAGGTTTGCTCCCCTGGGTTCCCTGGAAAATTGTGATTGATTGTCAGGGGCAGCCCCAGCGGAGTTAGCAACACCTACAAACCCGAGTGACTGTGTCCTGGTAGGCTGCGATCCCCTGGTCAGGAAGGACTGTAAATGTATTTAATGGAACATAGCTGGATTGGCAAATAAGATTTCAGATCCTGAATGGACATTGTTGATACAAAGGTTTGATGTGATCTGTTTACAGGAAACCTGGGCCACTGAGCACAGTTTTATTTGTGGAGGGATACAAGTCTTTTTTTGTACCTGCCATCCCTTCAAGGGCAGGAAGACCATATTTAATGTCTCCTTAGCAGTACAGTGTAGAACCGTCGTGGTGCCCACAGCTAACTCTTGCTTGCAAGCTCTGTCAGTTAGCGACGGGCTATGTAAACTGGTGCTTTTGAATTTCTAGAACGCTACTTTCTCTTTCCCAGATGTTTGCAAAATATCTCTGTTTTTAAGAAATCAGAGCTTCTGAGATTATAATAACTGATCGCAGGAGGTTTTAATATTCATCTATGTTGGGACCCAAGCGGGACGGGTTTGAAAGACCTGTGTTGCTCAAGTTTGATTGGAATCCATTTTGAGCATGCCATTCAGGGAGACTCTCTTAATACCCTAGTAAACAAATTCGACCTCATCTCGGCCATGTGCAAAATGGACCCTGGCAGGAAGGCCATTAACCACTCTTTTTCAGGGCGGGGATGTGACTCTCTATCAATTTTATTCTTGTTTCAACTGCTCTTTTTTATCGGATTTCGGATTTTTCTATTGAGGCAAGTATATATAGTGATCATAATCCACTGTGTGCCATAATCAGCTGGCCCCTAGTTGCGCGTACAAAGAGGGTAGGAAACATGGGGGTACTGAAAGCCACAGATGAGGGGTAGAAGATTAAAACAGACAGATAATTACAGATTCTCATGTGTCATTATCTGCCTTGTGTCAAAAGGAGCTAGCTAGCTATCTGTACAGCCCCGCAGACAGTTCCAAGTGACATCATAAAGGCCTTTAAGGTCATCTCTAGCACCATAACATATCTTCTCAAGGCCTGGCTGGGCGACCTTTTGACCTGGCCCCCAGATGGTTTGACTAAGCTTGCTCTTGTGCGTCTAGGAAGTTGAAGGAGGCAGTAGGCCACAGGCCGAGGGATCCCGCCTTAATAAAGACTTGTCAAAGTCTTTACAAAGCCGAACCAGTAAGACGTAAGGTTGTGCTGAAGGAGGAGGCATGGAGTGAGCTTATTGAGGCGAGCACTTTAAAGAGAAGCTCCAAGTTTTGTAACATTATAAATAGCCCCCTCTTGGCAGTAGACGCTGATAATGTCCTTGGGGCTCATATTACAGAGGATGATGAATGGGTACACCATTTTGAGGAAACGATCCAGTGCCCTCCTGATGAGACAGCAGCCATTGGAGTAGGTTTGGGGAAATAGACCCTGGTATTTTCAGCTGAAGCAGTTATGAAGGGCATTGTTGGGCTATCTAGAAATAAGGCACCAGGAACAGATGGTATTCCCCCGATCTTTACATTTCCAACGTGAACTTGTGGGTACCGGCTTTCACATCCATTATCAACACTGCGGTGAGAACCGGCCCCCCCTCGCTCCTGGGCTCTATCTACCATCATCCCAGTTTCTAAAAAGGTAAAAAGGGAAACCGAGACAGCACCCATTGCTATAGGCTGCTCTCCCTATTGAATTCTGTAGTCAAGGTAGTCGGACGCATCTTATTAGACAGACTGACTTTTTGGGCAGATGAAAATAATATCTTAGCAGATGCTCAGTATAGTTTTCGTCCAGGACGGTCGACCATGGACCAATGTTTAAATCTGTTCTTGATTCTTAACAAGTACATGTTTGCCCGCCATTGTACTATATACTTGGCGTTTAGGGACTTGTCATCCACGTTTGACCGCGACAACAGAACTAAGCTCTGGCAGGCTGTTGTTCATCGGGGTGGATAGAGATATCTTCCTGCGGGATCTTCACAGAGACACAAAGGCCGAGATTCGATATACACAAGATTTTAAGGTTACCTGTCAGTTTTCAATATGGAAGGAGTATTTTGGTCCCTTTCTTGTTTAATTTATTCATAAATAACTTGGAGAGAGTATTAGTGGAGTCCAAGGTGAACTATCCCCAGGTGGGCCAGCGTGGTCTGCCAGTACTTCTGTATTCAAATTATGCGATCCTTATGGCTCGAACCACGAGGGTGCTGCAAACTCTGCTCAACTCCTTTGCTTTAGTCATGGAAGAACAAGACCTGCTGATAAATAATTCCAAATCCTACGCGATGCAGGTGGGACTTTGTTCAAGAAAGTCTTATCCTTTCCAGGTCGGATCTGTCTCAGTCCCTCGAAAGATGTTTTTTCCATTTGGGGGTCCTGTTAGATGACAATATGAATTTGGGGCCCTTAAAAAGCAGGAAGAAAGGAGAACTAATACGGGCCAACACGGCCATTTTTTTTACTTCGCCTCAAGATTAGGAAAGAGACCGATTGGGGCTCTTTTGCAGATATAATATAGGGCCAAGTGTATTAGTAAGGTGTCTTATGGCAGTGAAATCTGGGGATACATCTCCCATTTGGAATTACAAGCAGTTAAAAATAGCTTTTTGAGACTGCTTTAAAGCGTACCCCAGGGGACTTCTACCATAGCGGTACATTAAGAGATGGGCGTGGCTTACCTTTCTAATTTTTATGCTTTTTGCCCCCTTTGTCTGTGGATTAACCCCTTCCATGCGCACGACGTCCGGGAGCCGTCGTGCGCAACGGTGCTTGTGTTCACACGACGGCTTTCTATTTTTATTTCTCCCCTGTAGCCTCGGGAGCTGGGGAAGACCTTCCCCAGCTCCCGAGGGCTCCCCCCCCCCCCCCCCCCCCCCCCTTTCAGTGAAATGACAATCAGCACGCAGGTTGCGCTGACGTCATTTCACCGAAACTGAAATGAGCCTTTAGGCTCATTTCAGTTTCACTTTCTACGTGCTCAGGGGGCTATCTCAGCCCCCTGAGCACGTAGAAAGACGGGGGAGGTATCATTGGAAAGGGGAGAATCTCCCCCCAGGAGGGCGATCCCCAAGCAGGTATCCACCCACTAGACACCAGGGAGGGGGGAGCGGCCCCTTGGGCAAGGGCCTTCAGCTCCCCCATAAAAAATGGGCATAAATCAGTCTTTCTGCCCCCCTGGGGGGCAGAAAGCCCACTAAACACCAGGGATTTTTTCTTGCGCGTTTGCTTTTAGGGTGGGGGCTGCCTGAAACGGGCATACCAATGCCCCCGCCACCATTACAGCCTTTCTGCCCCCCCGGGTGCATATGGGGGCAGTAGCCCCCAATCTGTCCCCCCCCCCCCGGGGGGCAGAATGGCCACTAAACGCCAGGGATTTTTTCTGCGCATTTTATTTTTAGGGTGGGGGCTGCCCGAAACAGGCACCCCAATGCCCCCACCCCCTGCCACCATTTCAGCCTTTCTGCCCCCCCCCCCGGGAGGCAGAAAGCCCACTTGACGCCATGGATTTTTCAATGCCATATGTAATTAGGGTGGGGGCTTCCCAAAACGGGCATGCCAATGCCCTCACCCCCGCCCCACAGCCTTTCTGCCCCCCTGTGGGGCAGATAGGGGCAGTAGCCCCCAAAGCCCACTAAACGCCAGGGATTTTTTTTTTGCGCATTTGTTGTTAGGGTGGGGGCTGTCCGAAAAGGGCACCCCAATGCCCCCACCCTCCCCACCACCATTACAGCTTTTCTACCCCCGGGGCATATGGGGGCAGTAGCCTTCAATCTGCCCCTGGGGGGGCAGATAGCCTACTAGACACCAGGGATTTTTTTTTGGGCAATTTTAATTAGGGTAGGGACTGCCCAAAAAGGGCATGCCAATGCTCGCCACCCCCCCCCCCCCCCCCCCCCCCCCCACACACACACAAAAATGAATCTTTCTGCCCTCCTCATTACGTTTTGGGCCCTTGCCTGTCGCGGGTACTTGGGCCTCCCACACGAGTGAGGCACCATTTTTTTCGGGAGACCTGAGGGAACGCTGGGTGGTAGGAAAAATGTGTGTCAGCCCAGTGATGCCAAACTTTCCCACACAAAAATGTGTGGAAAAAGTGATTTTTTTCAGCTAAATTTGAGGTTTGCAGGGGATTCTGGGTAAGAAAAAGTTGGGGGATCCATGCAAGCCATACCTCCCTGGAATCCCCCGGGTGTCTAGTTTTCAGAAATGTGTGGGTTTGCTAGGTTTCCTTAGGTGCCGGCAGAGCTAGGGTTCAAAATCTACAGCTAGGCACTTTGCAAAAAAAGGGTCAGTTTTCACTGTGAAAATGTGGTGTGTCCACATTGCGTTTTGGGCCATTTCCTGTTGCGGGCACTAGGCATACCCACACAAGTGAGGTACCATTTTTCTCGGAAGACTTTTGGGGATGCGGAGTGGGTGGAATTTTGTGGATCCACGCAGATTCCAGAACTTTCCACCACAGAAATGTGAGGAAAATGTAACAGAACCTGGTGAGAGCCACACAAGTCACCCCATCCTGGATTCCCCTGGGTGTCTAGTTTTCAAAAATGTATAGGTTTGCTAGGTTTCCCTAGGTGCCGGCAGAGCAAGGGTTAAAAATCTGCAGCTAGGCACTTTGCAAAAAAAAGGGTCAGTTTGCACTGTAAAAATAGTGTGTGTCCACGTTGCGTTTTGGACCGTTTCCTGTCCCAGGCACAAGGCCTACCAACACAAGTGAGGTACCATTTTTATCGGGAGACGTAGAGTAACACAGGATTGTAGAGCAACTGTTATTACCTATTGACTTTCAAAGCATTTTTGCCTTCCAAATGAAAGACCATGTGTAAAAAAGAAGTCATTTTGAAAAATGACCTATAAGTCTCATGGTAGTATGGCTACTCACAATTTCGGTAATGTACAAATATCTACCGTTTCTAAACTCTATATTTTGTTCCAATTTCAGAAATACATAGGTGTCTTTCATACCGATTTTTCCACGTATATATTTTCCCAAATTAATTGCTATATACCCGGAACCTAATGAAAAAACATTGCAAGACGCTGCTCAGTTATTGGCTCTGGGTTCGTCGGGTTCTTGGTGAACCTACAAGTCCTATATATCCCCACAACCAGAAAGGTCTAGCGGATGTAACAGTATATTGCTTTCAAACAGCTGTCACCATTAGAAGAAGTTACAGGTGAAAACGTTGGCACAAATGGCTGTTTTTTCAACTAATTTTCAATTTTTCCTATATTTAACCGTTAGTTTCTATAAAGAAACCTTGAAGGATCTACACAAATGACCCCTTTCTAAATTCAGAATTGTATCTACTTTTCTAAAATGTATAGCTTTCCAGGATCCATTATTGCTTTCATACCCATTTCTATCATTAACTGGAAGGAGGTTGAAAGAACACAAAAAATAGCAAAAATGGACCATGTCCCAGAAAAATGCCAAAACTGGGTGAAAAAATGTTGGTTTTTTGACAAAAGTCTGCTTGTACCTGAAAGCTGGGAAGATGATGAATTAAAAAAAAATGTAGCTGTATTTTGGCTGATTTCTGGGTCCCCTCTAGGGTAATCCACAAACCCTGGGTACTTTTAGAATCCTCATGATGTTGGGGGAAAAAAGGACGCAATTTTGGTGTGGATACCTTATGTGGTCAAAACGTTACAGGGGCCGAAGCGCGAACTACTCCAAATAGCCAAAAAAAGGTTTAGCACGGGGGTGGGGGGGGGGAGCGGGGTGGAAGCCTAGCAGCGAAGGGGTTAATATCTGTCTTAGCCAGGGGACTACTTTAAACAAATTGATCTTGAAGTAATGTATAGCCCTTAAGCATGCTTGACATATCCAGTGGCTCAATTATATTAAGGAATGTTTTTCGAGCCTAGGGAGAGCTGATTTATTTTCTAATCCCAAACTGGTGAACAGGAAGGATCTGGGTTGGGTAAATTAGTCCTTTTTTAGACAGCGGACCATAGATAGAGAAGATCGGGAGTTAAGGAAGCCAAGCGTATGCAGGTTTGTTATCCTGAAAACTGTGTAAGGTACGGAACCATATCTTTTAGGGTTATTAAGTGGTTGCGATTGATTTTTATTTACTAGGTTCCATTTCGATAGTTTTTTTATCTTCTCCTCGTGCAGCTGCATGGGAGTAACCGGGGCCAGAGCTTAATGCCCTGTGGTTGTGACAGTAAGTTTCTACAGGACATGCTCCATTTCTTAATATTCTGTAGTTATTACGAGTTACCCCGGAAGACTTCTATAATTCCCACTCTGAAAAAGTTCAAGTTCAGGCAGGTGCTCCCAGCCCTCATGTTTTTTTTACAAATGATATCCGACAAACATTTTTTTTAATGTTATTAGCTTTTTTAAACCCGCTGTTAGGCTCGGATCCAGCTGCGACAAACAGTTGGAGGTATATTAGAGCTGATTGCAATGTGATCCTGGAAGTATTGTTAGCCTGTACCTAGTTTTATGTATTTATTTTGTATTCCTTTTTAAACATATATTATATACATACATTATAACAGTATATATTTTTCTTGTATGCAGCATTCAATGTCATTTTGTAGAGATTTTTAACTACAGGTTTTTTGATACATTTTTTGTGTATTTGACTTTCATGATTTTTTGTCAAAGCAGAATAAAGTGATTTGATTTGACTCTTGAGTTGCCCCGGTCCCAGACCTGCACTTTGATGGTCCGACACAACCTCCTTGTCCTCATTTTTGCTTAATACTAGATAGTGATTTTCTCTAGATCACGGCGAACTCAGTTTAGAAAAATGCTGTGTTCTGGCGTATCTAGGTTTTCTATTACTGAATTATATGTGTGGGTGCATGTGCTGCAAACTTCCTTTCACTTTTCTTCTGCTGTTAGGGGTTTTCTGTCTGTAACCTTCATACCTATGCTGCTAGGTCTTGTGAATGCAACTCTGCCTTCAAAAAGAGTTGTTAAACAGTCTCCCGTTCACACCACCTACTAGAAAGGGGTGCATTACAAAAACGCAGAGGAGCAATTTTCCATTCCCCCCCCCCCCCCCTAACACTGCTCACCCCGCTTTTGCTATTGTAAGACAGCCTCCACCGATCAAAAGGCTGCAAGGTGAGAGCAAAAGCTTTTCAAGACCAGGAGACAAAATTCACACCAGCCAGAACTCTAGTGTCAGGCAAAGAGGTCATACTGGCTCATCTGCCCTATCATAGGACTCATCTGATCTAATTTCCCCCTTTGCGCTTCATATCAAACTATTCTCATTTGTCCTTATCACCAACCATCCACTCTTACAAGCATCTTCATTCACTTTCAGTTTTCTCACAGCGGTCTTGCATGCCTTGCTTGAACCCAGGCTAACATGAAAGTTGTGTGTGGTTTTTAGGTCTCGCCTGCGTTGCAGTGCATGCGCTGCTCGCTGGCGAGAAATTTTGTGAGAGGGATTTCAGAAAAGGGCTTTAAGCCCCGCCCCTCATTTCCAATGGCTGGCGTCACAGTTTATGCTAAACGGTGGCCTGCCATTGCAAATGGGAGTTTTTTGTGGACGCCTTTTCGCCTCTGATCCGACTGGGTTGCCTGATTTGCTGCTGTCGCAAAGCACTTTCTTATCTTTATGGGGCCATGTGTTTCTAATTAGAAATACATGGCCCTATAAAGACAAGAGATCGATGCTTGTTTTATATTCACGCGTATTTCTGTGCATCACGGTGTTCTCATCACTGCACGAAATAAATGCTATAAGTAATGGTATTCCGTCACCTACTGGCTTGTTTAAACTAATTTCACTTTTCTCTGCGAATTTCTTTTATTTAAATTTTTTTTTTCTTTCTTTTTTTTTGATCAAGCTACTAGATTTCTCTGCGATTCTTTCATGAAGGCGGATGGCTTGGAACGCTTGGTTTTTTTGACACGCGTTTTCTCGTGCTGCACTGCATCTGCCCACCGTCCCATTTGGAATCACATATTGGCAACAATAAATAGCAGGGTTTTGCCATAGGTTTATTGAATTTTTAAAACTCGAGATGTGTCTGCATTTTATTTTTGGGAGGTATGGAGAGTCGACGCTGAGACTCTAACCACGTTCCCCAGTTCCAAAGTCTGCAGCTCTACATGTTACACCACATCATCTCTCTCCAAAACATTCAGCTTTTTTAGGGAGATTTGTCTCCTTTTTCCTCAGTCAGTTACCCTACCACCATGCACCCTTAACCCCTTCCTCTCTTTTACGTCCCTGGGTGCCCCTGTGAGTATATGGGAAGGCGATCATGTGGATGGCGCTTTATTCCATTTCAAGGCCCCAAAGCGAGGAGAGCGCTACCCTAAATACAGAGCGTATCATTAAGGTAAGAACTTCATAAATACGGCTTCATGTGCAATGATTCCAAAGACTATAGCCCATCTAATAATGTTTCAAAGGCATCGCAACAGCAACAGGACAAGCGCATACACTTAAAACTTGCAGAGCCTCGCAGCCGGAGTCTCTCTTCCGGGGCCCCTCCTTGACAGCTCTCACAACATCCACACGCCGCGCATAGCTTATCTCCCTCATCGGGGCCATAATTCTTCTCAGGCTGCATGTTTGCTTCGCTCACATGTCCTAGCCCAACCATTGCAGACCCGTCTGAAAAAATAACTTTCAATATGTCTCAAGATTTTTTATCAAGCACAACATCCTTGTTGGTGCCCAGCGGTCAGCAACCCGTCTGTGCCATCCCCTCAAACACCACCCGCATGTCGCTGCTTGTTTACTGTCTCATTGTCAGTTGTCCGGTTTGCCTTTTCTCTCCCGTTGACTGTGTTTTACCAATGATTGCTTTTTTAAGTCTCTACTTGTTTTGTTTACTTTTGGCCAATCACTGTCCAAGAGAGCATTTCGGCAGTCTGCCCCCCGCTGTTCCCTCCCTCCCTCCCTCCCCTCGTCATGGCCCCACTGTCTTTGCTGCTTCACCCATGCCTCTCCCATGCTGTATATCCTTAAACCGTCACAAGATCAAATGACGAGAAGGGTTATTTGAATACCAGCGTAATGTCAAGCAGTTATTTTGCTTCCACTGGGTCATAGACAATCAAGTCGTTACTGCTGTTTTATTACCAAGAAAGAAAGGGGCAGTAATTTAAAAGAAACCAAGTTCTCATTTCCATGTAGGTTATTCGTGCGGTGCCCGATGCAAAAAAGGAAATCCTGGACGTGGATGCACCATATCCTACATAACAATTTAACCAGCACTGCTTACTGAGCATTCCAATTACTTAACACATACTTGCAATGACTGCTATATGGAGCACTCCTCTTGTGGTGGACTCCAGCACATGTCCCAGGAAGTCAGGGAAGCGAAATAAACTTGTTTTCCAATATAAGAAGTCTTTTGACAAACGGGAAATAAACCACGGGCAAAACACCACGGGAAAGGAATTCATTTTCAGGTAATAAAAAAAACACATCAACAGTGATTTGTAGGGGTGGGCGGAATTTGCGTTATCGCGGTACGCAAATCTCCGCGAAACGGTAAAAAATCTCCGCGAACATGCAGAAATTCCGCGAACACGCGGAATTGCATGTTCGCAATGCTTTTTTCCTGTTCACAGTTGGGGTTTGCGTGCTCGGGGAGAAATATCTCGCGAACACGCATTTTGAGAACGCGAACAAGAAAAAATTTCGCGAAGTCGCGGAAAGCAGAATTTTGGGCAATTTTGCGTTCTCCATGGAACGCGAAATTCCGCGAGCGGAACGCAATTTGCCTCCCAGGCCTAGTGATTTGTATTACAGTTCCGTCTGTATGTCTATTAATGGTTTTATGTGTTGCTTTTAAAAAATCTATATTAGCACAGAATAAGACCAATGCTATTGGGCAGGGGTACGTTGTCAGTACATTTTACTGCTAAGGGTTTAGTAACGGGTCAGTAACCGAGATGCCACAAGCAACTCTCCTTTGTACTCCTTCCCTTAGTGTTTTGTTCCTTTTTTCGAGTCACTTTGAAGACTCTGTGATTCACTGCTTGTTACACCTTCTCACGAAGCTCTGCAAAACGTATTCTTTATGCTTACAACTCAGGAGCCAAGTAGTATGATGCATTCACTTCGATCACAACTTACTAGCCAACGTATGTTTTAAAAAAAATTAACTTAAAGTTTGTGATGAGTTTTCAAAATTTAGAATGCGTGTGGATATTTATCTTTTTTTCTATATTATGTAGCACTTAGCTGTGCTTTATGTTTCATCTGCACATCGTTTGCTTCCGATTGCCCGTATTTTTGGAAGAGTTTAATTTTCCTCGCACTCCAGGCCTTTCCTGTACATAATATTTGTAAATCTTGGCTGCACCAAGACATGCAGGCATTGGGTGCTTTTGCACAAAGCTGGAAGAAACGTACATGTTCAAAAGAAATTAAAAGAAACGTACATTTAACATACGATATCAATATCAGAATGGAGATATTAATCTTTTGTTACTAACAGATTTAAGAACACATGCATTATAGAAATGCTCTTGTTAGGTTAAATAGTGTGTGTGGGTTGTGTAAAACGTGTTGCTAATCCGTAGTACAGGAATGCTGCTTATTTACTGCGAACCTGCCGAACTATGTTAGGGAAATGGAATTGCATGTGATGACAAAAATGATATTTAGTTTGCATGTGATACCATTTAGCTGCAGTCTTTTCTGGCTATTAGTGATTTTCCTCGTCAAACTCCACCAGCCTTTCTGGGGCAGCCTTCTTGCAATAGCTTCCCTTCTCTGGTAGGTGGGACCATCTACCTATTTCTTTCTTTGGTAACTCTTTAGTAACTCTTTCAATACCTTATCTACTCTGGTAGGTGGCACCAAATGCCTCTGTCGCTACTCCATCCTGCCCATAAATATGACCAGGAGCCCCATAAATGCTCCACTTATGTGTCCAGACATCAGTTTTTCATTTTCTTTAAAACCCAAAGATACTGATCTAAAGCAAAGCTCCTACCTATTTTTATTTTCCGACACCAACAATTCAAAGCTATCCACAGAGTTCCATGTCACACAACTCAACACATTTCCGATCCACACTATATAATTCAACACCAAACCACACAAATCAACTCAAGACACCTTGCACCAGTACAATTCGACTCTTAAGGTAGTAGGTTTAAGACCACCTTTCAAGAAAGCTATCCTAGTGGTAGCTGTGGAGAGCAGCCTTCAGGCTAAGTCTTTAGAGGAATGTAAAGCAGCTTGTTTTACCTTATAATCTCTTGAATCACTAAATGAAAGGACACCACACAGGTTTATATATGCATTTATTACTAACAACTCTCTGCTAATCTCTTTATGAGATTAGAAGGCAGGAACATATGCACAAGCAATGTTTCACAATAAGTTAAGCACAAATATGGCTGGGGCCCTAGGGGCGTACCAGACCATATACTAAAAAAGAGACTTAAGAACGACTTGCAAAGGGATAAGGCCTAGAGCCTTCAGAAGTGCTGGGGCATCACAAAACCACCCAAGGCCTAAAGTACCCACGGGAGACGCATGCAGTGTGAGAACACCGACGCGAATCCCTATTGACTTCAATGAAGCAAGTTGTGATTAGAAATTAAGAGTTTAAGGATACTTCGGGAGAGTCTACAAGCAAGTCACTTACAGGGTAAGTAGTTCTAGAGCCAATACCCACAGGAGCACTGTAGTGCTGGAGTTACCTCACCTAGGGAAGCCGGGTGCATAGGTGTCTTTTGATGTCGGGTCACGGCGTCGTTTTCAATGGGAGCCAAAGAAGACTTGCTGCTTGTGATGACAGGAGAAGTGTCCGGTGGAATCCAAGGCTGGATTCAGAAGAAGGAAGACCTGAAAGCAGAGGGGACAGTGTTCAAAGTCACTTGGCAGTGACCTGGGGCAAGGAAGATTGATGCCCACACTCGTCGGGTGATTTCAGGTGATCCACGGGTGTCTTGACTCTTCAGCCACGAGGTCCAGGAGGCGTCGACGACAACCAGGAGCTGGATTCGGCGTGTCCCACGAAGTCTGCAGCTTACTGCGGTGTTGGTGACCAGATTGGAGCCAATAAGCCTTGGTAACAGCAAGTCTCACGGAAAGGGGCAAAAAGTCAACAGTGCAGACCAGCAAGGTCTGAGGGACTCACCCAGCAAGGGTAAGTCAGGGCAGGCCTGGAGCAACCAGGGGAGCCCTTTGGAACTGTAGAAAAGTCTTCAGGGGACCCACAAGCCAACCGGCAAGGGATCACGAAGACTCCTCAGGAGGATCCACTCAACAGGGGCCCACGGTCACTTGGGACGGGGTAGGCTTCTGATCTTCGGAGGGATTCCTGCTAGAGGCTTGGACCACACGTGGCCCAAAGCACAGGTTCGTAGAATGTCGTGAAGGGGTTGCACTCGAAAATAGTGCACAGTACCCAGGGATTGCGGTTCCTCGTCACTTATGGGGTCCACTTGCCTCAGCGTCGCTGGGGACTCACGATGGCCTTGGAGAAGTCAGGAAATCCTCTTCCTGGGCTGCAGGGACTTCGGGCTCTGGCGGGAGCAGTGGAGTTTGCGACTGTTGATTGCAAGATTTGGTGCCTGCCAAGCAGGGGAGTCACTCCTTGACTCCAAGGGAGATTCTTCCATCTTCCAGAGGTAGTGGAACGTCGAATGTCCGGAATTCGTCCAGGGGTATCTAGTTTGCAATGGCAAGGGTTCCCTAACTTATACTAGAAGGAAGGGAGGGACTAGCTCTATGACCCCACCTATGGGAGGGTCAGGGGAGTGGGTGGCCACACCCACTTCCCTTTGTCCAGTTTCGTGCCGGTGCAGGTAGCCCCTGAGCCGGTTTGAACTGGTGTATGCACAGAGGAGCCTACTGCTCCCCCAGTGCAGGACTTCAAAGCACTCTAAGAGTGCACCCACCCAGCCCCAATACACTAAACCCTGTCTGGGAGGTGGTCACACCTCCCTGTGACAGGATACCTATTGTTGGGCCTCCTCCACTGCGAGTTTCGGTCATCAGCAGGAGGGCAGCCCAGTTACTGGTGTGGGGGTATGATTCCAAAGCGTTTGACACCAAACACAACATGTTTTGATGCAGCCATCCCAAAGTTAGCATTTACCGCGAGGTTATAATGCACTTAAGAGTATATGGTTTGACTGGATTCGCAAACAGCCACAGAGAATGGACTCTGAGAGCTGCAGAGGGGCCCTGCTCAGGCAGAGGCAACCCCTCACATGGAAACCAAGCACCCTGCCCTCAGGATTGAAAGGGCCTGCCTTAGGGGTTTAAATGTGTGTGCAGGAGAGATATAGTGAACCTATATCTCAGTGAAGAGTGCTAGCACCACCTCACCCAGTCTGCAGTAGCAGGCCTGTGGTGTCAGATTTAGTCTGCTTCCCAGGGGTGGCATAATACATGCTTCAGCCCCTGGTAGGCCTTTGAAGTACCTATGCCCTTGGTACCTAAGGCACCATATACTAGGGACTCATAAGGCACCACAGTATCCAATCACTAGTGCACCTAATATGCATTCCATGTTGTTTAGAGAGAACAGAGAGGCTGGGGCCCTGATTAGCAGGGTCCCAGCCAGACCAGAGCCAGAAACCAGTCTAAACATCAGAAAAAAAAGTGGGGGCAACATAAGAGGCAGATCCTACTCTCCTACACTGCACACCACATACATTCACTCCACAGCACAAAATTACACATCATGCCACAAAATTCAACAGCACACCACATAATTAACCTCCACTACATAAACTCCACAAAACAAAATCCCATTCCACATAATTACACTCTATAACACACAATCCCACTGCACATAATTCAAGTACACTCAATACCACATAATTACTAGCTACATAATTCCACAGCACACCATGCCACATAATTCCACTACAGAAATCCACTCCACAACACACAGTTCAATGCCACACAATTCCAAAACTAACTAATCTAATCCAATCCAACCCACCCCACATCATTCCAATACAAACCACATACATACACTCCATAACACATAGGTAAAATACATTGCCATTTCCAATGCCAATAGCTGTAACTCAAACAAATGCGAGACCTATTGCATTTCCAATGCTTGTTTTAATAGTTGTTTACAAGACCACGAACTCAACGGATTTTAGAGTAGAGTACACCATGGTACGCCATAAGGTGGAACTTAATGCGCAGTTTTCCCCACAGTTGGTCAACTAAATGTGCTGTACTCTTGATACCCGTTTCAGTTGACACTGTATGGTTTGACTTATTGTCAAAAACAGTTTGACTTAGAAGATTTTACTTAAAATTACTATCTTTTCTTAAATCGTGTTCATTTAGATCTTCTTCAGAGATGTTTTGTTCTTTTTATATTGTCTTTCTTATTTGTTTATTTCCTATTAACTTTATTTTGTCCATTGTGAATTATTAATGTTCTTTCTTCGCTGCATTTTTCCGCTATTTGTTTTTCTGTTAATTTTATGCCCATTTCTTGTCTAATATGTTTCCATTATTGAGTGTATGCGCTTTCTGATTGTTTTCATAATTTTTTCTATAATCCTTTGTATTTTTTTTTTTATTCCGCCTTTCTGTTTTTTAACTGAAGCTAGTTAGCATATGCTTGTGAAAATTATTGTGGGATTGTGATATGAAAAGGTTTTGGTCGCTGAAAACGTAACGAGCAACGCCCGGAATGAGACATGGCAGTTAGCCATATGCT
Source organism: Triturus cristatus (assembly GCF_964204655.1). Classification (NCBI taxonomy): domain Eukaryota; kingdom Metazoa; phylum Chordata; class Amphibia; order Caudata; family Salamandridae; genus Triturus; species Triturus cristatus. The sequence goes on along the minus strand of NC_140579.1, from coordinate 580,374,419 downwards.
ATGAGTGTTCCGGTATGTTCTATGCAGAAGCATCTTACATCTTTTTTTAAATGAGAAGCGTGATTTTACAATATCACCTTCATGTATCCCATTAAAAACTCCTGTCAACCCAAGTAACCAGAAGTTCCCGTTACCACACCAGGCAGCTCACATTTAACCCCTTGTGTGCCCAGGACGAGCTGGACTCTTCATGGAGCACAGTCGCGCTGTGCCCATGACGAGTCCAGCTCGTCATGAGGCGTTCCCTTTAATTAAAAATAGCCTCGGGAGCTGGGGAAGAGCTTCCCCAGCTCCCAAGGCCCCCCCCCCCCCCCTTTCACTGTAATGACGATCGGCGCGCACGTTGCTCCGACGTCATTACAGTGAAAGTGAAACAGAAATGAGCCAAGAGGCTCATTTCAGGTTTCACTTTGTACGTGCTCAGGGGGCTATCTCAGCCCCCTGAGCATGTAGAAAGGTGGGAGAGGTATCGTTGGAAAGGGGAGAATCTCCCCTTTCCAATGGTACCCCTCCCCAGTGGATCCCTGCTTGGGGATCGCCACAGGAGGGCGATCCCCAAGCAGGGATCCACCCACTAGACACCAGGGAGGGGGAGGGGGAGCGGCCCCTTGGGCAAGGGCCTTTGCTCCCCCCAAATAATTTAGCTATTATTTAGTCTTTTTGCCCCCCCTGGGGGGCAGATGGGGCATTGGCCCCTAATCTGCCCCTTTGGGGGGGGCAGAAAGCCCACTATACACCAGGGATTTATTTTCAGTTTTTTTTAGGGTGGGGGCTGCCCGAAACGGGCCCGCCAATGCCCCCACCCACCCACCACCATTACAGCCTTTCTGCCCCCCCTGGGGGGCAGATGGGGCATTGGCCCCCAATCTGCCCCCCTCCCCCCGGGGGGCAAAAAGACCACTAGACACCAGGGAATTGTAAAAAAAAAACAAAAAAAATAGGGGTGGGGGCTGCCCAAAACGGGCAGGCCCATGCCCCCACCCCACCCCCCAATTATCACAGTCTTTCTGCCCCCCCCCCCCCGGGAGGGCAGATGGTGGCAGTAGCCCCTGATCTGCCCCCTGGGGGGGCAGAAAGCCCACTAGGCGCCAGCGAGTACGCAGGCTTTTTTTATGCGTGGGGGTGGGGGCTGCCCAAAATGGTAATACCAGTGCCCCCACCCCCACAAAAAATAGCCACAGTCTTTCTGCCCCTTTAGGGGGCATATCCGGATGAAACCCCCTTCCCCGATGCCCCCCAGGGTGGCAGAAAGGCCACTGGGCTCCGGATTTGTTTTAGCAATGTGCATACCTGTGGATTTTGGGCCCTAGCGCAGTTGGCACGTAGGCAAACCTAGCAAACCTGTACATTCTTTAAAACTAGACACCGAGGGGAATCCTGGATGGGGTGACTTCACTGGCTCTCACCAGGTTCTGTTACCCAGAATCCATTGCAAACCTAAAAATGTGTCCAAAATAACACATTTTCCTCACATTTCTGTGGTGGAAAGTTCTGGAATCTGCGTGGGTCCACAAAATTTCACCCACCCTGCGTTCCCCAAAGTCTTCAGGCAATTTGTTAGGTTTACAAGGGATTCTGGGTAACAGAACCTGGTGGGAGGCAGTCAAGTCACCCCATCCTGGATTCCCCTGGGTATCTAGTTTTCAAAAATGTATAGGTTTGCTAGGTTTCCCTAGGTGCCGGCAGAGCTATGGTTAAAAATCTACAGCTAGGCACTTTGCTAAAAAAGGGTAATTTTGCATTTTGAAAATGTGGTGTGTTCACGTTGGGTTTTGAGCCATTTCCTGTCGTGGGCACTATGCCTACCCCTACAAGTGAGGTACCAATTTTATCGGGAGACTTAGGGTAATTCAGATTTGTAAAGGAACTGTTATTACCTATTGACTTTCGATGCATTTCTGCCTTCCAAATGAAAGACATTGTGTAAAAAAGAAGTCATTCTAAAAAATGACTGATAATTCTCATGCTAGTATGAGTATTCCCAAATTCGGAAATGTGCAAATATCTACTGTTTCTAAACTCTGTTTTGTTCCCATTTCAGAAATACATAGGTGTCTTTCATACCGATTTTTCCATGTACACATTTTTACAGAATAATTACTATATACCCGGTACATAATAAAAAACCATTGCAAGTTGCTGCTCAGTTTTTGGCTCTGGGTTCATCGGGTTCTTGGTGAACCTACAAGTCCTATATATCCCCACAACCAGTAATGTCCAGCGGATGTAACGGTACATTGCTTTCAAAGAGCTGTCATAATTACAAGAAGTAACAGGTGAAAACGTTGACACAAAAGGCGCTTTTTTTCAACAAATTTTCAATTTATCCTATATGTAACTGTTAGTTTCTATAAGGAAACCTTGATGGATCTACACAAATGACCCCTTGCTGAATTCAAAATTTTGTCTACTTCTCTAAAATGTATAGCTTTCCAGTTTCCATTATTGCTTTTGTACCCATTTCTACCATTAACTGGAAGGAGGTCGAAAGCACAAAAAATAGCAAAAATAGGCTATGTCCCAGAAAAATGCCAAAACTGTGTAAAAAATTTTGGGTTTCTGACAAAAGTCTGGTATCCCCTAAAAGCTGGGAAAATTGTGATTTCAGCCCCAGAAACCCTTTTTTGATAACACTTGAAGGGAAAAAACCCAGATGCTTTCATTTGCAGCCCGTTTTTCCCATTTTCCCCCCAAAAAACTAACTTTTGCTGTATTTTGTCTCATTTCTGTGACCCCTCCAGGGGAATCCACAAACCCCGAGTACGTTCAGAATCCCCATGATGTTGGAAGAAAAGGACTCAAATTTGGCGTGGATACCTTATGTGGTCAAAAAGTTACAGGGGCCTCAGCGCGCACTACCCCAAATAGCCAAAAAAGGGCGTGGCACAGGAGGGGGAAAAGGCCTGGCAGCTAAGGGGTTAAAGCAGTCTTAAGGGTCTAAAATTATACAACGAAACCGGTTACCCTCTTTTACTTCCACTCTGTTCTTTTTTTATTTCTTTTATCAGTCTTTACTCCTGAAGTTGTTGGTTGAATAATAATAAACATATCCCTATAAAACTCCCAGTAGAAATCACGCCGCTATGGAACCACCCTCTTCTGCACCTTAAATATCTTCTGCTTCGTGACATCAAAATCTGGTCTTGGGTCTGAGCACCTAATGCTTCTTGGGGTTAGGTATCTTTATCTACTTACTGACCCTCCCTGAATGTTAGTAAACCCTTGTTCTACACTCTGAATTATTTTCTCTATCTTTAACTAAAGGATTAATTAAGGTCTGGTGTGACTAACTTACTCCATTAATTACAGATTTCTTTCGTGGGAAGCATTTAGTGTTGGGTTTTCCTACTCTGTGACCGGCTCGCACAACGTGCTCTTCTCCTGTCTTGTGACAACTTGTCTGACGTGGAAGAGCTTTCCGTTCTTTAAACTCGACTGCAGCAGAATTCTATTGAGTTCTTTTGAACAGCATAGATATAATCATAGATTAAAACAGCTACAACTTGTTTTTATACAGCTCGAAGACCCCAATTAATGCCATTTCTAAATGCTGCAAACGTTGAGCTTCATTTAGAGAGTGGATGGGCCAATGTATGAACGACACCCTGAACACATTCATCTGCCAGGATACTGCTGTCACCGTGCACATATATAAAATTCTCACCTTCTAGAGAAGGCAGTGATTTTTTCTTTCTAATGTAAAACCGAAGCATTCGGGAAATCGTGTTTCAAGTTGCCATTAGAAAGAGCTCAATCAGTGCAACTTCTTGGTCCATTTGTGAGTGACACTGGTTCACAGAACAGCAATGAAAATGTTTCTTTTTAGTGATATATTCAGATACGTTTTCATCTTTTTTCGTAACGTGCAGGCAAACTTCTTGTAATGAGTTACAAACGAAGAAGTCATTGAGAGGGGGCATTGTATAATTGCAAGGAATTGGAAGTCGCCCCATAGCACTTTTTTCACTGACTTTCAGCCATGTTGAACAGCAGCATCAAAACATGGTTAAAAGACATTGACAAAGCCAATAGCTCTCGCATTGTCAAGACCTATTGGCTTTGCCAATGCTTGTGTATTTGGCAAAAGGTGAGATTTAGTTTATTTTAATAAAGGTATGTCTGGCTGCCATTACCGGTCATAGAAAAAATCTTTAGCCAACTTCTTTTTCCAAGGTACCTGTTGTCAAAGCTTTCTTTTTTTTTTTTTTTTTTTTTTTTGAAAACCTTTATTTCGAAATTCAGGACACAGCTATTCAGCCGACAGCCCGAAGGTTCGGCAGCATTGCAAGTTAGATACAGTAATGCGTCCCGGATACAGTACGAAGAGTAATGCAAAGATCCAATTTTAAATAAACACAGAAAAAACACACAACAACCCCCAGCAAGGCAGAACATTGAAATCCCATGGCGAAAGCCCCCAGGGGAGGCAGGACCCCACTCATCTACTAATTATAAGACTGTGTGCGGAGGAAGAAGGGGAACAGCAGAGGCTCAGAACGGGTACCTAAACCAAAACTGTGCTGGATGGTAGGTCAGGGGGAAAGCTGTTCCTCGGGCAGTTCCAGATCCGGGGCAAGACATATTCCCCCCCTATATTGGTTCCACCGCCCCCAGATGGCGTGCCACTTCCGGGGGCGACCTCTAGAGCAGTAGACCGTCTTCTCCCTAAACATGCTCCAATCCATGTTCTCCTTCCACGCGGTCAGTGTAGGGGGACCCGAGGAGCCCCATAATCGCGCGATATCCCTCTTAGCCACCATGTTACCCAGAGTCACCCATTGGGTCTGTGCCTCATCGAGATCAGTGGGCCCCCAAACGTTCAGGAGGCAACACCGCGCCTCCGGCTGTACCACAATGCCCGTCACCTCCCCCATAACTGCATGGACTCTCCTCCAGAACTCCACAACGACCCCACATTCCCAAATGATGTGCAGGAAAGTACCCACCATACCACATCCCCTTCTGCACAGGCCATCCTCCGAGAATCCCATGTGGACCAGCCGTGACCCCGTAACATACACCCGGTGCAGTATTTTGAGCTGCACCAGCCTCAGACGCGACGGAATCGCAACCTCCTTAGGCGAAGAAACCGCTGACTGCCAGTCCTCCTTATCCAACTCGAGGCCATCCCTGGTCCACTGTTCTCTCAGGCCCAATAGCAAGTCCGCCCGGACGTTTATCAACTTCTTATATATAAGCGAAATCGTGCTCTCGGGCATATGACCATCAAGGACTCGGTCCTCAAGGGGAGAAGACTCCGGCACCTTCTCACCCTCCACTAGGACTGATCGGAGGGCGTGACGCAGCTGGATATACCTAAAGTATTCTGAAGGCCCTAGCTCAAACTCAGTCTGCAACTCCTCGAAAGACTTCACCCTCCCCTTATGCAGCACATCCCCCACCTTGGATATCCCTATCAGATCCCACTTATCAAAGCCCTTCGTATGCCAGAGTCTTCCCAACCGTTCCGATTCAAACAATGGGGTAGCGAGGGTTAGCCTGTCCTTCCAGCCCAGCGAGTCGGTCGCCATCTTCCATACGCGCACCGCCACACCTGTGGGCCCCGTGAGGGACGAGTCTAGGGACCGCGAATACAACGCCCTGTAGTAGTTGCCGCCGTGCAGCAGCCACCTATCCATGGCATACCCAGGGCTGAGGGCCGGGCCGTAGAACCCATGGTTGATCGCGCTCAACTGCGTGGCCCAGTAGTACCGTCGGATGTCTGGGAGCGCAATGCCCCCATCGTACCATGGGAGCGTCAACTTTGAAATAGCTATTCGCGGCCGCCCATCCCATAGCAACGTCCTTTGGAGGCCTTCGACCTCCCGAAAGTATTTAGCCGGTACCCAGTCCAAGGTGTTCTGGAGGGCGTAGAGGAAGCGGGGAAGAGACATCATTTTGAACATGGCCGCACGCCCAACAAGGGAGAGCGGCAGCCTCCGCCAACCCTCAACATCCCGTCTCAAGCGTGCCAAGGGGGGGAGCAGGTTCCTCTCACAGCGCACAGCAGGATCCATGGATATAAAAATCCCCAAATACACAAAACCTTGCTGGGCAACCTGTATCGAACATGTTCTAGGGATCGGTGGGACCTCGCCACTAAGAACGTACAAGTACGATTTGCCCCAATTAATCACAAGCCCTGAATTCCTACCGAACGATGCGAGGACGTCACAGACCACTATAAGGGACTTCTTAGGTGAGGCGAGATACTGCAGGATATCATCGGCATACAGTGAAATACGGTCCTCGTGATCAGGCGACCACCGAAGGCCCCGTATATCCGGGGGCCAACGTATCCACGCAGCCAACGGTTCAAGGGCGAGGGCGAACAACAGAGGCGACAGGGGGCAGCCCTGCCGCGTACCCCTTCCAAGCTGAAACGGAGCAGATGCCCGACCATTCACCACAACATTCGCTAGTGGCCCCTCGTACAGCAAACAGACCCAGCTCACAAACCCGCGACCAAAACCAAACTTGGCCAGCACGGCCCATAAATATGCCCACTCCACCGTGTCAAAGGCCATCGTGGCATCGAGAGATGCCACAACAGCCGGTTCACGCAGCGTGCCCGCCCTGGCGATGACGCCATGAAGACGCCTAAGGTTCAATGCTGTGTTTCGGTGCGGGATAAAGCCAGATTGATCCGGGTGGACCAGATCGCCAAGTACTCTAATCAGACGGGTTGCCAGGAGTTTGGCCAGAATTTTCGGCTCAGCGTTGAGGAGTGAAATGGGCCGATAGGAGGCGCATCTATCTCGGGGCTTACCCTCTTTGTGTATGACCACAATCGACGCCAGCCGCTGATCCAACGGAAGGATCCCGTCTCCCCGCGCCTCCAAGAACATGGCGCGCAGGTGAGGGGCGACCCTATCCGGGAACAGTTTGTACAGGTCGATCGGCAGTCCGTTCGGTCCAGAGGCCTTACCCGAATTCAACGCGCGAATCGCCCCCGCCACCTCGTCAACCGTGATGTCGCCATCCAAATCGTCCCTATCTATGTCAGAGAGGCAGGGCAACTCGATATCGCGGAGGAGATCAGACGAGTCCTCGGGCGGCCTGTCCGACACAGAGGAATAAACCCTATGAAAATACTCCGCGAAACACTCCACAATCCCTTCAGGTTCCACAATCACCTCTCCCCCCTCTCCAATCAACTCTGGCACCACTCTATTGACCCGTTCCTTCCTGTCCAGCCACGCCAGGAGCTTCCCCGCCTTATCTCCAACGTCATACAGACGGCCCTGTTGTTCCCTGCTGAGGGTCTTGGCGGCGTCCGTCACCAGGTCCCTATACTCCGCCTGCTTCAAGCAAAGCTCATGCAACGAGGACTCTGTGACCCCCTCCTCCATATCTCCTTCAAGGGCCGCAATCTCCTCCTCTACTCGACGCACTTCGCAATCCCTCCGATTCTTGGCAGTCACCACCAGGGAGAGGGCCTCCCCCCGAAGCACGGTCTTAAAAGCTTCCCACAGCGAGATCGCCGAGTCCACGGATCCCAGATTGTCCTTAAAGTAATTATCTACCTTCTTTACCAGGGCGCTGCGCATCTTGGGGTCTCGGAAATACCAAGGGTTAATGGGGGCCACCCTCCCTCCTCCCTCTCGACCGAGATCCAGCCGGATCCACACTGGCGAGTGATCAGAGATACCACGTGCCATGTGCCTCGCCTCGGATATCAACGAGGCATGTGCGGCCAAAGTGAGCAGGTAGTCAATCCTGGAGAGGCTACCATGCGCCCCGGAGTGAAACGTGTATTGACTCTGTGTGGGGTGCCGGAGCCTCCAGCAGTCTATCAGGCCAAACGTGTCTAGGAGGTCTGGAAGCCATTTCTGAGCCCCCCCTGTGTCCCTGGGCGGGTATCTATCCAGCAGTCCGGAACCCACAGCGTTGAAATCCCCTCCCACTACCAGCATGCCCCCCGGGAGAGTCAGCAAAGCCCTGCCCAATTCAGCAAATGTGGCGGCCTGCAGGGCCGGCGGGACATAAACCGAAACCAAAACCAAAGTCCTTCCTTCCCACCACCCCGCCACCGCCACAAACCTCCCCCTATCGTCAACAATGGTGGAGTCCACCTCAAAAGGCAGCGATGCTCTAACGAGGATGCCCACCCCCCTGGACCCAGAAGAGAATCCCGAGTGTGCAATGAATTTAAACCCCTTCCTATTCAGGGCATAGCACGTATTGCCTATGAGGTGCGTCTCCTGCAGCAGTACAACGTCTGGCAGTGAGCGTTTCAGAAATTGCAAAACAATCCCCCTCTTGATGCGATCCCCCAAACCATTAACATTCCAGCTTATAACACTTAGGCCTCTACCCCCCATCCTCAAACGGAAAGAGGCCCACCCCACACCCGAGGCGCCACCATGGAACAACCCTGAGGATAATCATCATGCCTTGCAGAAATAAACCCCCCAACAACAAACTCAAACTCCCCATAACTCCCCCCACCCTGCACCCCTGCTGCAGCTTAAAAAGCCCCCCCAACTTGCAGTGTGCCTGTCGCCCCACAAAAACAAAAATCTACAAAAAGTACCCCAAGGGAGGAAAAGAGCACCCCTCGTCCTCCCGCAACCCTCCACAGTTACTGCACTCTATCCAAATCTACAAATATGGTCAAATCAAGTCAGGCCGGCTTTGAGTTATCAGCCCTGTCCATCCCGGCCACTGTCTCCATGCTCAGCTGTGTCGTCCCCGGTCCGTCGCCGGGGCAAAGCGTCCAGCCATTCATCAGCCATAACAGGAGAGTCAAAAAAGAATGTCCGATCTTCATGCACCACCCGTAGTCTGGCGGGGAAAAGCATGGCATACTTTAGGTCCCGCTCCCGAAGCCTTCGCTTCACCCCCAGGAAACTCTGTCTCTGTCTCTGCACCTGCTGGGTAAAGTCCGGTTAAAAATTCACCGACGCATTCTGGAAGGGGACTGGGCCCGTCACTCTCGAAGCTTGCAGGATAGCGTCCCGATCCCGGAAATGAAAGAGCCGGGCGACAATCGGCCGCGGCGGGGCACCCGCCTTGGGCCGTCCGCCCGGCACCCTATGGGCCCTTTCCACCGCGAAAAACTTCCCAAGGCCCTTAGGCTTCAGATGGTTGAGGACCAGATCTTCCACAAGCAGGTCCGCCGAAGCCTCATCCGAGGACTCCGGTACCCCGATTACGCGCACGTTGTTGCGCCTGGACCGGCTCTCGAAGTCCTCCAGCCGGCGGGCGGCGAGGTCACTCTCGGCTCTCAGCTTCCTGACCTCGTTCTGCAGGTCCGCGACCTCACCAGTGAGGCCCGTGGTCTTTTGGTCCAGGTCCTTGACGCGCTCGTTTGTCTTGCCCAGGTCCGAGCGGATCAAGTTGACATCCACCAGGATGGCATCCACCTTATGCGCCAGGGCCTCGAATTGCCTTCCCATCGAGGTCTGCATCCCATCAAGCGCGCCCATGACATCCTGCAGGGAGAGCTCCGGGGTCCCAGGCGAGTCCTCCTTTTGGGCATCCGGCGCCTGGCTCGATCCACTCGGCGATGTCTTCGGGAGGGCGTAGCGGTCCATACTATTTACTTGGGAGTACGTTCCCCGCCTGGTGGACTTAGTCTTCAGCCTATCTCCTTCTGCCTTGCCCGACATAATGGACTCCAAGCAGTCCAATGCAGTGAGGACCGTCCCCTCTCAGAGAGAGGTCTAAGGAGTGAGCAGGTCCGCCTTGTTCTTCCAAAATCGCCCACCGAGCGTCCCTGGGGTTATAGAACCACCCAGAGTACTACAGTGTCCGGGCAGACAAAGGGAACGAAACCGAAAGTGAAAGAGCGAGGGCCTCCGTCCGGTAGTTCACACCTCACCAGGCCGTTGTTGATCAACTAGGAGTCGGGCATCCTGCCAACTCTAGCCCCTGGCATCTCCGGGAGTTAGGCCGCAATCTTTCGCCAGTCATAAGTCCGGTTCCCGGTGGGCGATCCGGTCGCGGGTAGCATCAATCGCCTCCCTGACAACTCAGCAACACGGTGCCATGCATACCATCAGGATTTGAGTCAGGATAGTCGACGGAGGGCGCGAGGGTCTCGGGAGCTCTAAGCTCACGCGGCCATCTTGGTCAAGCGCTAGGCTCCTCGTCAAAGCTTTCTTAAATGGGATTTTAAAAAGTCTCCTCCCATGTAAAAGGACTTCTCCGTGGGAACTTAATATAATACTTTGAAAATGAATGTACCCTCCTTTTGACCCTATTCATAAGGCCACTTTACAGTATACTTTATGTAAAGGTAGTGATGACTTTCCAGGTAGCCATCCTTACAGCCCACAGAGTTGGTGAAATTCAGTCTCTATGCTGAAAGAAACCTTCTATAGTTCTCATTAAAGAAAAGGTTGTCATGAGAACTCTTGCATAGTATTTCTTTGCCTCTTTTCCTAGGTCTGGGGTTGCTAGTCTAATCTGATAAAGACATCTAGCCGCAGATTCCTTAACTTAGAATATCCCCCAGGCGTCAGAATGGATCCGGAGAATTTTTCTCAGCAGTACTGCTGCGTGTCGGGGGACGGCGCCATATGGCACCACCCTGACATCACCCACGAACATGACTTCAGTGGAGCTATACATGTCCCTCCCGGTGCGCTGACGTCCGTTTACTTCTTTTCCGCATCCCAACGTGGATCCAGGAGTAGCGATTCCTCTGGCCTGTGTTTTTCAGGCCACTTCAGCGTCCGGGAACAGTGTGCGATGCCTTCGGGCTTCAAGCCGTGTGAGACCTGTATGTGGTAGATGTAGGCGACGGATTCGCACGTGATGTGTATGTGGTGCCTGGGAGAGCACCATGACTCCGAGGAGTCCCGTGCCTGCCGATGGCTGAAGCCGAAGTCTCTACGGGAGCCCCGGATGAAGCTGCTGACTGCCTGGATATCCCGCTTGGAGTCTTTGCGTCGCTGGTCTCCATCTCGTGCTGGGGCTTCTAGTCGGGCCCGGTCACGGAGTCGTTCTTGTGGACGTCGTTTGCCTGACGCAGGTAAGCATAAACACAAGTAACAGAGGTCGTCGGCCTTGCATAAATGTGACAGCGGGACCCGCGGCTCCTGGTCTTTACCGGACACAGCCCCCAAGAGTCGGCTCCCCCCGATACACTATTTTTGCAGCGTGAATCTTGTCTGGATTCACATGCTGTGCGTTATTCTGCCATCTAGTGGTTTTGTCTGAAATCGTAGTACTTTTTTTTTTTTTTTGGGTGGGCATCGATGTACCACTATTTGATGTCCTTCTATGATGTCGACATGCTTCCTCCAGAACCTCCCACCTTTGGTCGCCATCTTCAGATTCTTTTTTTCCGCCCTTGGGTCTGGATCGATACGGAAGGAGATCCCGAGATTGGAGAGAAGAATCAACGAAAATAAAGGAAAAATAAAAGAAAGATCAGTAGGACGTTTTTTCGACTTTCAAATTTCAACTCAACACGACCGGAGTTTGACGAAGGGTCGAAAAACAAGATTTAAGATGACGATCGGAGAATGCGCATGCAGGGAGCCCCCTATGCGTGGTAATGAACAAGACACCGTTCAAGTTTTGCAAGAATTGTCACCACAAGTACGCACAGAAGAATCAGCACCTGGATCATCAGAGCGACAACTGTAATGCCTGCTCCGTCTTAACCCCGAAGACGCTGAGGGTGAGAGAAAGGCAGCGACGAGCCAACTACAACATGCAAGGCCAAGGACCACCGCCTTCGCTGTGAGACCTGGGCCTCTCCAGTGAGGAGGAGGAGGATAATGTCGCCGAAAGGCTAGAGGGCGACGAGGACAGATATGTTTTGGTCGTGGAGGTTGAGAAGAAGACTTCGAAGGAGGTAAGAAAGACGTCGACCTAGAAAAAACTAGAAGAGTCTCGAAAATCAGACTCAAGACCACCAAAGGGAGCCTTGGCATCGAAGCATTCGCCGACCGCAGCTGCATCCAAACAAAAACACACCGTAGGATCCTTGGGAAAGGATTCACGCTGTAAAACGAATAGTTTCTTACCTGTTGGTGTAGTTTTGCAGCTTGAAGAATTTTCTGGATTCACTAGCGAACCTACCCTCCTCTGCCAAGGAAGAGTGGAATAAGGAGGAGAGAAAAAAAAAGAATATGAAGATGGTGACCAAATATGGGAGTTTCTGGAGGAAGCAGGTCGACGTCACAGAAGGACACCAAATGGTGGCACGTCAACGCTCACCACCAACAACAACAAAAAAAGAAGAAATACTACAATTCCGGACCCAACCACTAGATTGCGAAATAATGCACAGCATTGAATCCATAAAATTCTTCAAGCTGCAAAACTACACCGACAGGTAAACTATTTGTTCCTGGTGTTGGGGCGATTTGAGCCCAGATGGATGCCTATTCTCTGGCTCTTCA